>NW_027675427.1:97500-107500 GCF_965601325.2 Salmo salar
CAGGGTTACTATAGCAACAGAGTGTTGTGATGCAGGGTTACTATAGCAACAGGGTGTTGTGATGCAGGGTTACTATAGCAACAGGGTGTTGTGATGCAGGGTTACTATAGCAACAGAGTGTTGTGATGCAGGGTTACTATAGCAACAGGGTGTTGTGATGCAGGGTCACTATAGCAACAGGGTGTTGTGATGCAGGGTTACTATAGCAACAGGGTGTTGTGATGCAGGGTTACTATAGCAACAGGGTGTTGTGATGCAGGGTTACTATAGCAACAGGGTGTTGTGATGCAGGGTTACTATAGCAACAGTGTTGTGATGCAGGGTTACTATCTCTGCTCTCTCTGCTCTCTCTCTACTCTCTCTCAGCCTGCTCCCTGCTCTCTCTCTGCTCTCTCCGCACTCTCTGCTTTTCCTGCTCTCTATGCTCTCTGTTCTCTCTGCTCTCTCGTCTCTCTCTCTTCTCTCTGCTCTCTCTCTCTCTCTTTTCTCTGCTGCTCTCTCTCTTTTCTCTGCTCTCTCTGCTCTCTCTCTGCTCTCTCTCTGCTCTTTCTGCTCTCTCTCTCTGCTCTCTCTCTGCTCTCTCTCAGCCTGCACCCTGCTCTCTCTCTGCTCTTTCTGCTCTCTCTCTCTGCTCTCTGCTCTGCTGCTCTCTCTCTGCTCTCTCTCTCTCTGCTCTGCTGCTCTCTCTCTTTTCTCTGCTCTCTGCTCTCTCTCTCTCTGCTCTCTCTCTCTGCTCTCTGCTCTGCTGCTCTTTCTCTGCTCTCTCTCTCTCTGCTCTGCTGCTCTTTCTCTTTTCTCTGCCCTCGCTGCTCTCTCTCTGCTCTTTCTGCTCTCTCGCTCTGCTCTCTGCTCTCTTCTCACTCACTGCTCTCTGCTCTCTCTCTCTATTCTCTCTCTCTGTTTTCTGCTCTCTCTCTCTGCTCTCTCAGCCTGCTCCCTCTCTCTGCGCTCTCTCTCCCTCTGCTCTCTCTGTTCTCTGCGCTCTCTCTCCCTCTGCTCTCTCTGTTCTCTGCGCTCTCTCTCGCTCTGCTCTCTCTGCTCTCTGCTCTCCCTCTGCTCTCTCTGCTCTCTCTCTCCCTCTGCTCTCTCTGCTCTCTCTCTCACTGCTCTCTCCCTCTGCTCTCTCTCTCTGCTTTCCCTGCACTCTCTCTCTCTGCTCTTTGCTCTCTCTGCTCTCTCAGCCTGCTCTCTGTTCTCTGCTCTCTCTGTTCTCTGCTCTCTCAGCCTGCTCCCTCTCTCTTCTCTCTCTGCTCTCTCTGCTCTCTCTCTCTGCTCTCTCTGCGCTCTCTCTCTCTGCTCTCTCTCTCTGCTCTCTGCGCTCTCTCTCTCTGCTCTCTGCTCTCTCTGCTCTCTCTCTCTGCTCTCTCGCTCTCTCTCTCTGCTCTCTCTGCTCTCTCTGCTCTCTCTCTCTGCTCTCTCTGCTCTCTCTCTTTCTGCTCTCTCCCTCTCTGCTTTCGTGTCTTTGGTTATGCCAGATTAAGTGATATGACATGCTATCCTATAAAATCCTTTCTCTGTAATTAATATCACCTGATTAGCTAATCATGTAAATGTAATTAACTAGAAAGTCGGGACACCACGGAAGAGTGTTTATAGAGCCATTATCTTCCGAATAAACTCTTAACCTGATGGGGATAGGGGGAAGTATTTGCACGGCCGGATAAAAAACATACCCGATTTAATCTGGTTACTACTCCTGCCCAGTAACTAGAATATGCATATAATTAGATTTGGATAGAAAACACTCTAAAGTTTCTAAAACTGTTTTAATGGTGTCTGTGAGTATAACAAAACTCATATGGCAGTCAAAACCCTGAGACAAATCCTAACAGGAAGTGGAAATCTGATGTGTGGAATCACTTTCAAGCCTTTGCCATTGAAACTCACAGGGACTTATTAATCATTTAGCACTTCCTAAGGCTTCCACTAGATGTCAACAGTCTTTACAAAGTGGTTTGAGTCTTCTATGGTAGAAACTGACCCAAAGAGAGGCTTGGGAAGTTGGTCACAGGGGGAGGTTCATTACTACTATGACGTCGGCGCCCATGGGAACCCTTTTGTTCCGAAACGTTTAGTAAGACAATGCAATCGTCCGCCTTGAATATTATTGAAGCTCTGGTTGAAAAAGGCCCTAAAGATTTATGTTATACAACGTTTGACATGTTTGAACGAACGTAAATATATATTTTTTGCACATTCGTGACGACATGTCCCGCGCGCTTCAGTACATTATGAGTAGCCTTTGGAACGCGCTAACAAGAAGGAACTATTGGGACATAAATTATTAACTTTTTCGAACAAAACTACATTTGTTGTGGACCTGGGATTCCTGGAAGTGCCTTCTGATGAAGATAATCAAAAGGTAAGGGAATATTTACAATAGTATATTTGATTTTAGTTGGTTCCAAGATGGCGCTAACCTGTATCGCCTAGCCTATTTTTCTGAGCATACCACGTCGTTTATTGCAAAGTGTGATTTCCCAGTAAAGTTATTTTTAAATCTGGCAATGCGGTGCCAAATGGCCAAGAGGAGAAGACTGAGGGACACATGATGGAGGCAATGTCTGAAACCTATCGTCTTCACTCCTTTGAGTACCGGACTCCGGTTGCTTGGATGGGTAGTCATGCTGTAGAGCGTGACCATTCTGGACTTCCTCCAGATGGTACCTAAGGGTGGTATTCTGCTGCATGGCAGAGTCCACTTGAGTACTTAGAGTACTGATTTTTGGACACGTGAGTGTCGCACTTGCTCCTTTCGGCTATAAAAAATGATACAGCTGTCTTTCATAAGATCAAACTGAACTAACTGCTATCTTGAAATGTTGAAAAAGTGTTTTTAAATAGCTCAGTCTTATCACTCAATATGAGTCAAAATCTGTCACTTCCAGGAGTGCTCATTTTGTCAAAAATGAAAAAAATAACCCAACTCAAACATCTGCTACCTTGAAATGTCCAAAAAAGGTATTTAAATGGGCCAACCAGACATCTTCTGGAGAGAAGAAGGCTCGATCTTCTCTCAAGAAGGACAATCTTCATACCATAAGATAGTTCTTCTTGAGAGAAGATAATGAGACGGTCAGGTAGAGAAGACCAGACAAATGGTCCACCCACACAGACCTTGTGGTGAAGAAATCAGAACAGCACCTCTTCAACCTCCGGAGGCTGAAACCACAGTGTCGCAACCACAGGGCTCTCCAGAGGGTGGTGCGTTCTGCCCAACATATCACCGGGGGAAAAGTGCCTGCCCTCCAGGACATCTACAGCACCTGGTGTCACAGGAAGGTCAAGAAGATCATCAAGGACCTCAGCCACCCAGAGGAACTCAGCCACCCAGAGGACCTCAGCCACCCAGAGGACCTCAGCCACCCAGAGGACCTCAGCCACCCAGAGGACCTCAGCCACCCAGAGGACCTCAGCCACCCAGAGGACCTCAGCCACCCAGAGGACCTCAGCCGCTGGTCACTTTAATAATGTTTACTGTTTTACCCACTTCATATGTATATACTGTATTCTAGTCCTGGTTCATCCTATATAACTACTGCTGTCCACTTCATATGTATATACTGTATTCTAGTCCTGGTTCATCCTATTTAATTATTGCTGTCCACATACTGTTCTTCAGATATACTACATATTTGATCCATATTACCTATACATCCCTTTACATTTATATATACACTACCGGTCAAACGTTTTAGAACAATTAAGGGTTTTTCTTTATTTGTACTATTTTCAACATTGTAGAATAATAGTGAAGACATCAAAACTATGAAATATCAGATATGGAATCATGTAGTAGCCAAAAAAAGTGTTATATTTATATATTTTATATTTGAGATTCTTCAAAGTAGCCACCCTTTGCCTTGATGACAGCTTTGCACAATCTTGGCATTCTCTCAACCAGCTTCATGAGATAGTCACCTGGAATGCATTTCAATTAACAGGTGTGCCTTGTTAAAGTTAATTTGTGGAATTTCTTTCCTTCTAAATGTATTTGAGCCAATCAGTTGTGTTGTGACATGGTAGGGTTGGTATACAGAAGATAGCCCTATTTGGTAAAAGACCAAGTCCATATTATGGCAAGAACAGCTCAAATAAGCAAAGAGAAACGACATGAATGTAAAAATAAAGAAAAACCCTTGAATGAGTAAGTGTGTCCCAACATTTGACTGGTACTGTATATATATATATATACTCCAGACTGGTTCTCTGTATATATATATACTCCAGACTGGTACTGTGTGTATATATATATATATATATACTCCAGACTGGTTCTGTGTATATATATATACTCCAGACTGGTACTGTGTGTATATATATACTCCAGACTGGTTCTGTGTGTATATATATATATATATATATACTCCAGACTGGTTCTGTGTATATATATATATACTCCAGACGGGTACTGTGTGTGTATATATATATATATATTATATATATATACTCCAGACTGGTTCTGTGTGTGTGTATATATATATATATATATACACTCCAGACTGGTTCTGTGTGTATATATATATATATATATATATATATATACTCCAGACTGGTTCTGTGTGTATGTGTGTGTATATATATGTGTGTATATATATATACTCCAGACTGGTTCTGTGTGTGTGTGTATATATATATATATATATATATATATATATATATTATATATATATATATATATATATACACACACACATATACACACATATATATATATACACACATATACACACAGTATATACTCACAGTATATATATTTATATTCCAGGTCTCCAACATTGCTCATCCTAATATTTCTATATTTCTTAATTCCTTTACTTTTTACTGTCACGTCCTGACCAGTAATAGGGGTTATTTGTTATTGTAGTTTGGTCAGGACGTGGCAGAGGGGTGTTTGTTTTAGGTGGTTCGGGCTATGTATTTAGGTAGAGGGGTGTTTGGTTTATGTGGTTCGGGCTATGTATTTAGGTAGAGGGGTGTTTGGTTTATGTGGTTCGGGCTATGTATTTAGGTAGAGGGGTGTTTGGTTTATGTGGTTCGGGCTATGTATTTAGGTAGAGGGGTGTTTGGTTTATGTGGTTCGGGCTATGTATTTAGGTAGAGGAGTGTTTGGTTTATGTGGTTCGGGCTATGTATTTAGGTAGAGGGGTGTTTGGTTTATGTGGTTCGGGCTATGTATTTAGGTAGAGGGGTGTTTGGTTTATGTGGTTCGGGCTATGTATTTAGGTAGAGGGGTGTTTGTTTTATGTGGTTCGGGCTATGTATTTAGGTAGAGGGGTGTTTGGTTTATGTGGTTCGGGCTATGTATTTAGGTAGAGGGGTGTTTGGTTTATGTGGTTCGGGCTATGTATTTAGGTAGAGGGGTGTTTGTTTTATGTGGTTCGGGCTATGTATTTAGGTAGAGGGGTGTTTGGTTTATGTCTATTGTAGTTCTATGTTTAGTTAATTGGGGTTGGACCTTCAATTGGAGTCAGCTGGTTATCGTTGCCTCTGATTGAAGGTCCTATAATTAGGAGTTTGTTTTGTCATGGGGGTTTTGTGGCAGATTGTTGCTGTGTATAGCTTTGTGCCTTACTGGCCTGTTCTTTGTCCTTTAATAAAAGAAGATGAGTGTACATTTTCCCGCTGCGTCTTGGTCTAAACCCTACGACACCTGTGACATTTACATTAGGGTGTATTGTTAGATACTACTGCACTGTTGGAACCAGGAACACAAGCATTTCACTACACCCACAATAACATCTACTAAATATGTGTATGTGACCAATAACATTTTTATTTGATTGTATTTTTGAAAGTGTTACATAATTCTCAATCCGCTTTGCGTCGTGCCTAAAAACAGCACTTAGCCGTGGTACTGTATATTAGCCATATACTGTCACCACTTCCACCGAAGTCATTTCCTCTCCTTGTTCGGCGGTCGGCGTCACCGGTCTTCTAGTCATCGTCGATCCACTTTTTCATTTTCCATTTGTTTTGTCTTGTTTTCTTACACATCTGGTTTCCATTTCCATCATGAATTGTTGTGTATTTAACCCTCTGTTCCCCCCCATGTCCTTGTGTGGAATTGTTTGTTTGTAAGTGCTTGTACTCTGTTACTGGTGCGCATCGGGTTTTGTACCCATGTAGGTTCGTTTTGTATTAAACTGCTCCGGCTATTACCTATCTCTGCTCTCCTGCGTCTGACTTCACTGCCACCAGGTCCGCAATCCTTACATATACCACACCTCCTCAGGCCTTATTGCTTATTAGAACACATAAGTGTATTATAAGGCATTATAAAGGTCATTAAAATAATTATAATATGTACTTCATAGAAACTGTTACCCTTTATATTCTAATAACTCACATTTTAAGATTCATTATTTCCTTTATTCCATGTTAAGGGCTCTAACCAAGGAACAAGACTATTTGTCTCCCTCTTGATGTTGCTTGCAGTTCCTCTCTCTCTTCCTCCCTCCCTCTAACCCCTCCCTCCCTCTAACCCCACCCCTCTGGCAGAACCAGGAAATCCATCCCCCTTCACAAACTCTCTTCTGAGGAAACGAAACTGATCTGAGTCTCTGTCTCGTCTGTCTGTGTGAGAGTGAACAACCGTCCCAATGGCTCAACAGGGAGTTCTGCTGGACCAGGACCAGTTCTGTTGTTCTGTCTGTCTGGATCTACTGAAGGAACCAGTCACCATCCCCTGTGGACACAGTTACTGTAGAATCTGTATTGAGGGCTGCTGGGATCAGGATGTTCTGAAAGGGGTCTATAGCTGTCCTCAGTGCAGACAGACCTTCAGTCCGAGGCCTACGCTGAGTAAAAATAACATGTTGGCTGAGCTGGTGGAGAAACTGAAGAAGACAGGACTCCAGGCTGCTCCCCCTCCTGCTCTGTGCTATGCTGGACCTAGAGATGTGGCGTGTGATTTCTGCACTGGGACCAGAAAGCAGAAAGCCCTCATGTCCTGTCTGGCGTGTCTGGCCTCTTACTGTGAGACTCACCTCCAATCTCACTACGAATCTCCTGCTTTGAAGAGGCACAAGCTGGTCAAAGCCACCGCACAACTACAGGAGAAGATCTGCTCTCATCATGATAAACTGCTGGAGGTTTACTGTCGTACCGATCAGCAGTGTATCTGTTATCTGTGTACAATGGATGAACATAAAGGCCATGATACAGTGTCAGCTGCAGCAGAGAGGACTGAGAAACAGGTAAGACCAGAACAACTTGTTGGTGACTGTCTGATAAACAAAGAATTAAAGATACAGTAGGAACTAAGGCTGTTTGAATATGAGATCATTGAAATGAAATAGATCCTCAGCAGAACAAATATGAACACAAACCTTGAGTATATTGATATGTTAACCCAGATTCTCCAGATGTATCACCATTTTATAATGTCAAACACTATTATCATTCTGAATGGCCTTTTATGAGTCCAAAGTTCAGTCTCAACCTGTTGATACATGTAGTCCTACCATAAAAACTATAATCATTCACATAGCAACAAATAAATATCATTTAGTAAATGGACCATCCATTTTTTTAGATCTTCCTCTCTATGGGCCCTATGTCACATTACTATACTATTGATCTACTGGACTAATAAAGCTTGATAGCTCATTGAAGAGTGATTCTCCACAGAGGCAGCTGGGGATGAGTCAGCAGAAGGTCCAGCAGAGATTCCAGGAGAGAGAGAAGGAGCTGAAGGAGCTCCAACAGGCTGTGGAGTCTCTCAAGGTGAGTATTGTTGACCAGAGGAGACACACCATTTCACCTGTCTCCTCCAGTCAGAGAGAGAGAGAGAGAGAGAGGTAGAGGGGCCCCTATCCAATCCCACTGACCCCACTGTTGGGAACAGGTTGTCACTGCTGAGGCAGTGAAGAAAGTAGAGGAGGATGGGTCAAGGCTGAAGAATCCTGAGAGGATCCCTGTGAGTAGTAGATCTGTGACAGCACAGAGGGATGGGCCAACCAGTGATATATGCTTCAGTAAGGTTGGCTTCTTAGTGTTCATAGCAAATGGTTATCAACTGTACCACAGAAATGGAATGTAAATCACAGAAAAAAATATGTTTTGGTGGCAGCTGCAGAGAAGTATTTGGTCATACTAGATTTGACTTCAGAAGAGTTCCAGGGTGTGTTGAGTGGTGGTGTCCCGTCCTCCCAGGCCGTTGGCCTGGTGCAGGAGCAGATAGGGTCAAAGTAGTGGAATGGGGTAGTGGGTTTTAATGAGTGTAGGGTTAGTTGGCCTGGTGCAGGAGCAGATAGGGTCAAAGTAGTGGAATGGGGTAGTGGGTTTTAATGAGTGTAGGGTTAGTTGGCCTGGTGCAGGAGCAGATAGGGTCAAAGTAGTGGAATGGGGTAGTGGGTTTTAATGAGTGTAGGGTTAGTTGGCCTGGTGCAGGAGCAGATAGGGTCAAAGTAGTGGAATGGGGTAGTGGGTTTTAATGAGTGTAGGGTTAGTTGGCCTGGTGCAGGAGCAGATAGGGTCAAAGTAGTGGAATGGGGTAGTGGGTTTTAATGAGTGTAGGGTTAGTTGGCCTGGTGCAGGAGCAGATAGGGTCAAAGTAGTGGAATGGGGTAGTGGGTTTTAATGAGTGTAGGGTTAGTTGGCCTGGTGCAGGAGCAGATAGGGTCAAAGTAGTGGAATGGGGTAGTGGGTTTTAATGAGTGTAGGGTTAGTTGGCCTGGTGCAGGAGCAGATAGGGTCAAAGTAGTGGAATGGGGTAGTGGGTTTTAATGAGTGTAGGGTTAGTTGGCCTGGTGCAGGAGCAGATAGGGTCAAAGTAGTGGAATGGGGTAGTGGGTTTTAATGAGTGTAGGGTTAGTTGGCCTGGTGCAGGAGCAGATAGGGTCAAAGTAGTGGAATGGGGTAGTGGGTTTATAATGAGTGTAGGGTTAGTTGGCCTGGTGCAGGAGCAGATAGGGTCAAAGTAGTGGAATGGGGGTAGTGGGTTTTAATGAGTGTAGGGTTAGTTGGCCTGGTGCAGGAGCAGATAGGGTCAAAGTAGTGGAATGGGGGTAGTGGGTTTTAATGAGTGTAGGGTTAGTTGGCCTGGTGCAGGAGCAGATAGGGTCAAAGTAGTGGAATGGGGTAGTGGGTTTTAATGAGTGTAGGGTTAGTTGGCCTGGTGCAGGAGCAGATAGGGTCAAAGTAGTGGAATGGGGGTAGTGGGTTTTAATGAGTGTAGGGTTAGTTGGCCTGGTGCAGGAGCAGATAGGGTCAAAGTAGTGGAATGGGGTAGTGGGTTTTAATGAGTGTAGGGTTAGTTAGTTAGAAGGGTGTTTTTTAGTATTATCATAATTTCCCCTTTTCCCATTTTGTATCCCATAATATCATGGATTTATATTATAGTCCAGTTGAGGCAGGTGAGATGCCTTTGGATATACGACGTAATAAATTGTCATTAGCTTATTGGGTTGAAAGGCTGTGAGGTTGAGCATCCCACTGCTACTGTTCTAGATGACTGTTGGGAATATACTAGTAGACAAGGCAGTGGTTTTGGTTGGACAGTTGGAAAGCTTGCTGATGAGAGTAGTTTCAGGGAGTTGGAGGTTGGCCCTTTCTGTGGTGATAGGGGATGTTCCTCCATGGTTACTCCCAGATCCTGTTGTTGATCTAACCTTGGTAGACAAAAGGAAAGATTGGGTCAGAAGTCAGTGATAAAGGGAAACTGGTTGACAATTACATTGGTAGAAGTTGTTATGCTTTTTTTTACCTCTTTTCACAGATGGATCCAAGGGCCCAGATAGTGGGCCCACAGGAGCAGGTGTTTACCTTCCTGAATGTGATGTGCAGATATGTAGAAGACTAACAGATGAACTGTCAGTGTACTCAGTTGAACTGTTGGTGATAATAGTTGTCCTCCAGTGGGTGGAGGACGTACAACCTGTTAGAATTATAGTATCCTCAGATTCTCTGTCTGTATTGAATAGTTTATCATCTGGTAAATCTATTAGGAGTGACCTACTATTGGAGGTATTAATGTTATTATGGAGAATTGAGAGAA
>NW_027675427.1:112500-170000 GCF_965601325.2 Salmo salar
GTCATATACATGTGGAATATGGTATGATGATAACATTCCCTCTCTCTGTCAATGTGTTTGTGTGTCTGTAGTGAATATAGTGGATGTTTTACTGCCTCCAGAGCCCAAGACCAGAGAACTGTTGTTACAATGTGAGTCTCTTTATTGTGAAGTAACTAACAGTCTCTTTTTACTGACACTCCTAACAATCCCTCTAGAAATATATAGCAATAGTAGATCTAATCAAAGACTGGGTATCTATCTGACTCCTCATATTTCTCTGATTTGATCTCTGCTGTGCTCCAATCAAAGACAGGGTAGATACAGTATCTGACTTAACTTATTGTTCTGACTCCCCTCATTGGTCTCTGCTCTGCTCTTCTCCCAGATTCCTGTCAGCTCAGACTGGACCCAAACACAGCACGCACACACCTCTCTCTGTCTAAAGGGAACAGAAAGGTGACCTGTACAGACCAAGTCCAACCATATCCTGACCATCCAGACAGGTTCACCAACTGGTACCAGGTTCTGTGTAGAGAGGGTCTGTCTGGACGCTGTTACTGGGAGGTGGAGTGGACTGGTGATGTTTATACAGCAGTCTCCTATAAAGACATCAGCAGAACAGAGAGAGGTGGTGGATTTGGAGACAATAACAAGTCATGGAGTTTACATTGCTCTAGAGGTGGTTATTGGTTCAGACACAATAATGTTGAGACTAAAGTATCAGGCCCTCAGTCCTCCAGAGTAGGAGTGTACCTGGATCACAAGGCAGGTACTCTGTCCTTCTACAGTGTCTCTGACAACATGACCCTCCTCCACAGAGTCCAGACCACATTCACTCAGCCCCTCTATCCTGGGTTTATGCTCACTGGTACTGCTGAGCTGGTTAAACTGTAGTAGGTTCCACATAGATACTAGTCATGCTGGTGTAGTCTATAGCTGAGCTGGTTAAACTGTAGTAGGGTCCACATAGATACTAGTCATGCTGGTGTAGTCTATAGCTGATCTGGTTAAACTGTAGTAGGGTCCACATAGATACTAGTCATGCTGGTGTAGTCTATAGCTGAGTTGGTTAAACTGTAGTAGGGTCCACATAGATACTAGTCATGCTGGTGTAGTCTATAGCTGAGCTGGTTAAACTGTAGTAGGGTCCACATAGATACTAGTCATGCTGGTGTAGTCTATAGCTGAGCTGGTTAAACTGTAGTAGGGTCCACATAGATACTAGTCATGCTGGTGTAGACTATAGCTGAGCTGGTTAAACTGTAGTAGGGTCCACATAGATACTAGTCATGCTGGTGTAGTCTATAGCTGAGCTGGTTAAACTGTAGTAGGGTCCACATAGATACTAGTCATGCTGGTGTAGTCTATAGCTGAGCTGGTTAAACTGTAGTAGGGTCCACATAGATACTAGTCATGCTGGTGTAGTCTATAGCTGAGCTGGTTAAACTGTAGTAGGGTCCACATAGATACTAGTCATGCTGGTGTAGTCTATAGCTGAGCTGGTTAAACTGTAGTAGGGTCCACATATATACTAGTCATGCTGGTGTAGTCTATAGCTGATCTGGTTAAACTGTAGTAGGGTCCACATAGATACTAGTCATGCTGGTGTAGTCTATAGCTGATCTGGTTAAACTGTAGTAGGGTCCACATAGATACTAGTCATGCTGGTGTAGTCTATAGCTGAGCTGGTTAAACTGTAGTAGTGTCCACATAGATACTAGTCATGCTGGTGTAGTCTATAGCTGAGCTGGTTAAACTGTAGCAGGGTCCACATAGATACTAGTCATGCTGGTGTAGTCTATAGCTGATCTGGTTAAACTGTAGTAGGGTCCACATAGATACTAGTCATGCTGGTGTAGTCTATAGCTGAGCTGGTTAAACTGTAGTAGTGTCCACATAGATACTAGTCATGCTGGTGTAGTCTATAGCTGAGCTGGTAAACTGTAGCAGGGTCCACATAGATACTAGTCATGCTGGTGTAGACTATAGCTGAGCTGGTTAAACTGTAGTAGGGTCCACATAGATACTAGTCATGCTGGTGTAGTCTATAGCTGAGCTGGTTAAACTGTAGTAGGGTCCACATAGATACTAGTCATGCTGGTGTAGTCTATAGCTGAGCTGGTTAAACTGTAGTAGGGTCCACATAGATACTAGTCATGCTGGTGTAGTCTATAGCTGAGCTGGTTAAACTGTAGTAGGGTCCACATAGATACTAGTCATGCTGGTGTAGTCTATAGCTGAGCTGGTTAAACTGTAGTAGGGTCCACATAGATACTAGTCATGCTGGTGTAGTCTATAGCTGAGCTGGTTAAACTGTAGTAGGGTCCACATAGATACTAGTCATGCTGGTGTAGTCTATAGCTGAGCTGGTTAAACTGTAGTAGGGTCCACATAGATACTAGTCATGCTGGTGTAGTCTATAGCTGAGCTGGTTAAACTGTAGTAGGGTCCACATAGATACTAGTCATGCTGGTGTAGTCTATAGCTGAGCTGGTTAAACTGTAGTAGGGTCCACATAGATACTAGTCATGCTGGTGTAGTCTATAGCTGAGCTGGTTAAACTATAGTAGGGTCCACATAGATACTAGTCATGCTGGTGTAGTCTATAGCTGAGCTGGTTAAACTGTAGTAGGGTCCACATAGATACTAGTCATGCTGGTGTAGTCTATAGCTGAGCTGGTTAAACTGTAGTAGGGTCCACATAGATACTAGTCATGCTGGTGTAGTCTATAGCTGAGCTGGTTAAACTGTAGTAGGGTCCACATAGATACTAGTCATGCTGGTGTAGTCTATAGCTGAGCTGGTTAAACTGTAGTAGGGTCCACATAGATACTAGTCATGCTGGTGTAGTCTATAGCTGAGCTGGTTAAACTGTAGTAGGGTCCACATAGATACTAGTCATGCTGGTGTAGTCTATAGCTGAGCTGGTTAAACTGTAGTAGGGTCCACATAGATACTAGTCATGCTGGTGTAGTCTATAGCTGAGCTGGTTAAACTGTAGTAGGGTCCACATAGATACTAGTCATGCTGGTGTAGTCTATAGCTGAGCTGGTTAAACTGTAGTAGGGTCCACATAGATACTAGTCATGCTGGTGTAGTCTATAGCTGAGCTGGTTAAACTGTAGTAGGGTCCACATAGATACTAGTCATGCTGGTGTAGTCTATAGCTGAGCTGGTTAAACTGTAGTAGGGTCCACATAGATACTAGTCATGCTGGTGTAGTCTATAGCTGAGCTGGTTAAACTGTAGTAGGGTCCACATAGATACTAGTCATGCTGGTGTAGTCTGTAGCTGAGCTGGTTAAACTGTAGTAGGGTCCACATAGATACTAGTCATGCTGGTGTAGTCTATAGCTGAGCTGGTTAAACTGTAGTAGGGTCCACATAGATACTAGTCATGCTGGTGTAGTCTATAGCTGAGCTGGTTAAACTGTAGTAGGGTCCACATAGATACTAGTCATGCTGGTGTAGTCTATAGCTGAGCTGGTTAAACTGTAGTAGGGTCCACATAGATACTAGTCATGCTGGTGTAGTCTATAGCTGAGCTGGTTAAACTGTAGTAGGGTCCACATAGATACTAGTCATGCTGGTGTAGTCTATAGCTGAGCTGGTTAAACTGTAGTAGGGTCCACATAGATACTAGTCATGCTGGTGTAGTCTATAGCTGAGCTGGTTAAACTGTAGTAGGGTCCACATAGATACTAGTCATGCTGGTGTAGTCTATAGCTGAGCTGGTTAAACTGTAGTAGGGTCCACATAGATACTAGTCATGCTGGTGTAGTCTATAGCTGAGCTGGTTAAACTGTAGTAGGGTCCACATAGATACTAGTCATGCTGGTGTAGTCTATAGCTGAGCTGGTTAAACTGTAGTAGGGTCCACATAGATACTAGTCATGCTGGTGTAGTCTATAGCTGAGCTGGTTAAACTGTAGTAGGGTCCACATAGATACTAGTCATGCTGGTGTAGTCTATAGCTGAGCTGGTTAAACTGTAGTAGGGTCCACATAGATACTAGTCATGCTGGTGTAGTCTATAGCTGAGCTGGTTAAACTGTAGTAGGGCCCACATAGATACTAGTCATGCTGGTGTAGTCTATAGCTGAGCTGGTTAAACTGTAGTAGGGTCCACATAGATACTAGTCATGCTGGTGTAGTCTATAGCTGAGCTGGTTAAACTGTAGTAGGGTCCACATAGATACTAGTCATGCTGGTGTAGTCTATAGCTGAGCTGGTTAAACTGTAGTAGGGTCCACATAGATACTAGTCATGCTGGTGTAGTCTATAGCTGAGCTGGTTAAACTGTAGTAGGGTCCACATAGATACTAGTCATGCTGGTGTAGTCTATAGCTGAGCTGGTTAAACTGTAGTAGGGTCCACATAGATACTAGTCATGCTGGTGTAGTCTATAGCTGAGCTGGTTAAACTGTAGTAGGGTCCACATAGATACTAGTCATGCTGGTGTAGTCTATAGCTGAGCTGGTTAAACTGTAGTAGGGTCCACATAGATACTAGTCATGCTGGTGTAGTCTATAGCTGAGCTGGTTAAACTGTAGTAGGGTCCACATAGATACTAGTCATGCTGGTGTAGTCTATAGCTGAGCTGGTTAAACTGTAGTAGGGTCCACATAGATACTAGTCATGCTGGTCTAGTCTATAGCTGAGCTGGTTAAACTGTAGTAGGGTCCACATAGATACTAGTCACGCTGGTGTAGTCTGTAGCTGAGCTGGTTAAACTGTAGTAGGGTCCACATAGATACTAGTCACGCTGGTGTAGTCTATAGCTGAGCTGGTTAAACTGTAGTAGGGTCCACATAGATACTAGTCATGCTGGTGTAGTCTATAGCTGAGCTGGTTAAACTGTAGTAGGGTCCACATAGATACTAGTCATGCTGGTGTAGTCTGTAGCTGAGCTGGTTAAACTGTAGTAGGGTCCACATAGATACTAGTCACGCTGGTGTAGTCTATAGCTGAGCTGGTTAAACTGTAGTAGGGTCCACATAGATACTAGTCATGCTGGTGTAGTCTATAGCTGAGCTGGTTAAACTATAGTAGGGTCCACATAGATACTAGTCATGCTGGTGTAGTCTATAGCTGAGCTGGTTAAACTGTAGTAGGGTCCACATAGATACTAGTCATGCTGGTGTAGTCTATAGCTGAGCTGGTTAAACTGTAGTAGGGTCCACATAGATACTAGTCATGCTGGTGTAGTCTATAGCAAGGCTGGTTAAACTGTAGTAGGGTCCACATACATACTAGTCATGCTGGTGTAGTCTATAGCTGAGCTGGTTAAACTGTAGTAGGGTCCACATAGATACTAGTCATGCTGGTGTAGTCTATAGCTGAGCTGGTTAAACTGTAGTAGGGTCCACATAGATACTAGTCACGCTGGTGTAGTCTATAGCTGAGCTGGTTAAACTGTAGTAGGGTCCACATAGATACTAGTCATGCTGGTGTAGTCTATAGCTGAGCTGGTTAAACTGTAGTAGGGTCCACATAGATACTAGTCATGCTGGTGTAGTCTATAGCTGAGCTGGTTAAACTGTAGTAGGGTCCACATAGATACTAGTCATGCTGGTGTAGTCTATAGCTGAGCTGGTTAAACTGTAGTAGGGTCCACATAGATACTAGTCATGCTGGTGTAGTCTATAGCTGAGCTGGTTAAACTGTAGTAGGGTCCACATAGATACTAGTCATGCTGGTGTAGTCTATAGCTGAGCTGGTTAAACTGTAGTAGGGTCCACATAGATACTAGTCATGCTGGTGTAGTCTGTAGCTGAGCTGGTTAAACTGTAGTAGGGTCCACATAGATACTAGTCATGCTGGTGTAGTCTATAGCTGAGCTGGTTAAACTGTAGTAGGGTCCACATAGATACTAGTCATGCTGGTGTAGTCTATAGCTGAGCTGGTTAAACTGTAGTAGGGTCCACATAGATACTAGTCATGCTGGTGTAGTCTATAGCTGAGCTGGTTAAACTGTAGTAGGGTCCACATAGATACTAGTCATGCTGGTGTAGTCTATAGCTGAGCTGGTTAAACTGTAGTAGGGTCCACATAGATACTAGTCATGCTGGTGTAGTCTATAGCTGAGCTGGTTAAACTGTAGTAGGGTCCACATAGATACTAGTCATGCTGGTGTAGTCTATAGCTGAGCTGGTTAAACTGTAGTAGGGTCCACATAGATACTAGTCATGCTGGTGTAGTCTATAGCTGAGCTGGTTAAACTGTAGTAGGGTCCACATAGATACTAGTCATGCTGGTGTAGTCTATAGCTGAGCTGGTTAAACTGTAGTAGGGTCCACATAGATACTAGTCATGCTGGTGTAGTCTATAGCTGAGCTCGTTAAACTGTAGTAGGGTCCACATAGATACTAGTCATGCTGGTGTAGTCTATAGCTGAGCTGGTTAAACTGTAGTAGGGCCCACATAGATACTAGTCATGCTGGTGTAGTCTATAGCTGAGCTGGTTAAACTGTAGTAGGGTCCACATAGATACTAGTCATGCTGGTGTAGTCTATAGCTGAGCTGGTTAAACTGTAGTAGGGTCCACATAGATACTAGTCATGCTGGTGTAGTCTATAGCTGAGCTGGTTAAACTGTAGTAGGGTCCACATAGATACTAGTCATGCTGGTGTAGTCTATAGCTGAGCTGGTTAAACTGTAGTAGGGTCCACATAGATACTAGTCATGCTGGTGTAGTCTATAGCTGAGCTGGTTAAACTGTAGTAGGGTCCACATAGATACTAGTCATGCTGGTGTAGTCTATAGCTGAGCTGGTTAAACTGTAGTAGGGTCCACATAGATACTAGTCATGCTGGTGTAGTCTATAGCTGAGCTGGTTAAACTGTAGTAGGGTCCACATAGATACTAGTCATGCTGGTGTAGTCTATAGCTGAGCTGGTTAAACTGTAGTAGGGTCCACATAGATACTAGTCATGCTGGTGTAGTCTATAGCTGAGCTGGTTAAACTGTAGTAGGATCCACATAGATACTAGTCATGCTGGTGTAGTCTATAGCTGAGCTGGTTAAACTGTAGTAGGGTCCACATAGATACTAGTCATGCTGGTGTAGTCTATAGCTGAGCTGGTTAAACTGTAGTAGGGTCCACATAGATACTAGTCATGCTGGTGTAGTCTATAGCTGAGCTGGTTAAACTGTAGTAGGGTCCACATAGATACTAGTCATGCTGGTGTAGTCTATAGCTGAGCTGGTTAAACTGTAGTAGGATCCACATAGATACTAGTCATGCTGGTGTAGTCTATAGCTGAGCTGGTTAAACTGTAGTAGGGTCCACATAGATACTAGTCATGCTGGTGTAGTATATAGCTGAGCTGGTTAAACTGTAGTAGGGTCCACATAGATACTAGTCACGCTGGTGTAGTCTATAGCTGAGCTGGTTAAACTGTAGTAGGGTCCACATAGATACTAGTCATGCTGGTGTAGTATATAGCTGAGCTGGTTAAACTGTAGTAGGGTCCACATAGATACTAGTCATGCTGGTGTAGTCTATAGCTGAGCTGGTTAAACTGTAGTAGGGTCCACATAGATACTAGTCATGCTGGTGTAGTCTATAGCTGAGCTGGTTAAACTGTAGTAGGGTCCACATAGATACTAGTCATGCTGGTGTAGTCTATAGCTGAGCTGGTTAAACTGTAGTAGGGTCCACATAGATACTAGTCACGCTGGTGTAGTCTATAGCTGAGCTGGTTAAACTGTAGTAGGGTCCACATAGATACTAGTCATGCTGGTGTAGTATATAGCTGAGCTGGTTAAACTGTAGTTGGGTCCACATAGATACTAGTCATGCTGGTGTAGTCTATAGCTGAGCTGGTTAAACTGTAGTAGGGTCCACATAGATACTAGTCATGCTGGTGTAGTCTATAGCTGAGCTGGTTAAACTGTAGTAGGGTCCATTTCCATGAATCATGATGTCTGGTGTTGATGTATATGTATGATGTATATTGGTTGTCATTCAGAACCATTGATATGTTTTCTCAGTTGGTTCTCTGTCTCTATGTAATTCTCCTCAGTATCATTGATCAGCTCGGCCCTAATTGATGTTTCTCTGTCACCTGGAGCTGCATGGAAAATGGTCCAGGAACAAAAGGACAATTCAGGACTAGTCAGCCCACTACAAGCTGGTATCACTTACTTTCTACTAAACTATATGGACTGGTTTCCCAGACACAGATTAATCCTAGTCCTGGACTAAAAAGCGTGTTCAATGTAGATGTCCAGGAAACCGGCCCTAAATGTGTCATCTTTCATCCTCCCATACTGCTCAGTCCAGCAACATTAAACCTGTCCAGCAGGTGGTGCTATTGACCAAACAATAAAACCAGCAGATATCTGGACTTGCCACTCAGTATATCAGTAATGTTCAGAATAGTACTTTAATATCATTGGAGATTGATGGTCTTTTTAATCCACTATCCAGAGTCAGGAACAGATTAAATTAGGTCTGCTACTGTTCAGTGATTAAATATGATTTATGGTGATGGGAAATAAAAAATCCAACACTAAACTTCATCTAGTAATAGTTTTCCTTTGTTATTTATTCCAAGGTGAGTCTTTAACTTGTAAATGGATTGTGTGGAGGTGAGCTAGTGGTGTGGCTGATAGAATAGAATGAAAAGGGAGGAAGAGGAAGAGGGGAGGAGTGAAGGGCTGTTCAAGAAACCAGATGAGGAAGAGAAAGATGTTCAGGGGAATTACTGTCTCTGTTCCAAATGGTTCCCTATTCCCTACGTAGTGCACTACGGTGCTTCTGATCAGGTCTAAAGTAGTGTTCTACGTAGGGAATAGGGTGTAGATTTATTAGAACATCATGCTTTAGTGTTTGTCACAAAACAATATTAGATCTCCACCCACCCACACATTGTTATGTTGTCAGGTTGTTCCTCTGTGTTCCTGATTGAAAATCCATTAACAATGAATCACAAACTAATGATATTCCAGTTGTGTTTAGACATCTTCATGTCTGACATCCCCCAGTTCTGTTCAGACCCGTTGAACTGGGTCACATTGTAAATTGTACAATGTGTACAAGGGTACATATTAAGTTGTACTCTTGGCTGTAGTAGATGGCCTCTACTGTTTCCGTGTTGTCGATGTTGGTGCTTATGGGAAGTGATGGCGGGACCCTCCGGGACTCTGCCTTTGGCCAGGCACTTCAGGATGGCACCCTGGAGATTCCACCACCTGCATCACTCCCTGGGGCTGAAGACCTGGGACCTGTTCCTCACGTCGTCGTCGGCGACGAGGCCTTCCCTTTAAGACCCAACCTCATGAGGCCCTACGCTGGACGCCAGCTGCCATTGCCAAAGCCTGTAAGGATCTTTAACAAACGACTGTCCAGGGCAAGGTTAGTTGTTGAATGCGCCTTTGGGATTCTGGCAGCCCGGTGGAGAATGTATCGGAGAGTGCTTGGTCTCAGCCCCTCAAATGTCGATGCCTGCGTGAAGGCCACGTGTTCTCCACAACTACCTGCGGAGGTCATTCCAGGAGCCGCTCCGGATGGAGATGGGCACGCCAAATGGTCACCTACCTGATGTCACCAGGGCAGGTGCCAACAACGCCCCCAGACAGGCACTCCAGGTGAGGGAGAAGCTGACCACCTACTTCTCATCGCCAGCAGGTGAAGTTCCATGGCAGTTTGCCGTGGAGGGAAACAGCTCTTTGAAGAGCCCAATAACACAAAGGTTATTTTAAGAACCATCCACCGTTGTCCATAAAATATCATTTTTTCCCCCAGATGACTTTATGTATCATTGTCTCTCTTCATTTGGAAGCTATATTTAAGTGACATTTGGGAGTAAAGACCACACCTTAAAACCCCTTCCCTCTCTCATTAACATCAGTATTATACACACCTGGCATGGTACATCAGGTGAGCAGGACCACACCTTAACCCCTTCCCTCTCTCATTAACGTCAGTATTATACACACCTGGCATGGTACATCAGGTGAGCAGGACCACACCTTAACCCTTCCCTCTCTCATTAACGTCAGTATTATACACACCTGGCATGGTACATCAGGTGAGCAGGACCACACCTTAAAACCCCTTCCCTCTCTCATTAACGTCAGTATTATACACACCTGGCATGGTACATCAGGTGAGCAGGACCACACCTTAAAACCCCTTCCCTCTCTCATTAACGTCAGTATTATACACACCTGGCATGGTACATCAGGTGAGCAGGACCACACCTTAACCCCTTCCCTCTCTCATTAACGTCAGTATTATACACACCTGGCATGGTACATCAGGTGAGCAGGACCACACCTTAACCCTTCCCTCTCTCATTAACGTCAGTATTATACACACCTGGCATGGTACATCAGGTGAGCAGGACCACACCTTAACCCCTTCCCTCTCTCATTAACGTCAGTATTATACACACCTGGCATGGTACATCAGGTGAGCAGGACCACACCTTAACCCCTTCCCTCTCTCATTAACGTCAGTATTATACACACCTGGCATGGTACATCAGGTGAGCAGGACCACACCTTAACCCCTTCCCTCTCTCATTAACGTCAGTATTATACACACCTGGCATGGTACATCAGGTGAGCAGGACCACACCTTAACCTCTTCCCTCTCTCATTAACGTCAGTATTATACACACCTGGCATGGTACATCAGGTGAGCAGGACCACACCTTAACCCTTCCCTCTCTCATTAACGTCAGTATTATACACACCTGGCATGGTACATCAGGTGAGCAGGACCACACCTTAACCCTTCCCTCTCTCATTAACGTCAGTATTATACACACCTGGCATGGTACATCAGGTGAGCAGGACCACACCTTAAAACCCCTTCCCTCTCTCATTAACGTCAGTATTATACACACCTGGCATGGTACATCAGGTGAGCAGGACCACACCTTAACCCCTTCCCTCTCTCATTAACGTCAGTATTATACACACCTGGCATGGTACATCAGGTGAGCAGGACCACACCTTAACCCCTTCCCTCTCTCATTAACGTCAGTATTATACACACCTGGCATGGTACATCAGGTGAGCAGGACCACACCTTAACCCTTCCCTCTCTCATTAACGTCAGTATTATACACACCTGGCATGGTACATCAGGTGAGCAGGACCACACCTTAACCCTTCCCTCTCTCATTAACGTCAGTATTATACACACCTGGCATGGTACATCAGGTGAGCAGGACCACACCTTAACCCCTTCCCTCTCTCATTAACGTCAGTATTATACACACCTGGCATGGTACATCAGGTGAGCAGGACCACACCTTAACCCTTCCCTCTCTCATTAACGTCAGTATTATACACACCTGGCATGGTACATCAGGTGAGCAGGACCACACCTTAACCCTTCCCTCTCTCATTAACGTCAGTATTATACACACCTGGCATGGTACATCAGGTGAGCAGGACCACACCTTAACCCTTCCCTCTCTCATTAACGTCAGTATTATACACACCTGGCATGGTACATCAGGTGAGCAGGAGCACACCTTAACCCCTTCCCTCTCTCATTAACGTCAGTATTATACACACCTGGCATGGTACATCAGGTGAGCAGGACCACACCTTAACCCCTTCCCTCTCTCATTAACGTCAGTATTATACACACCTGGCATGGTACATCAGGTGAGCAGGACCACACCTTAAAACCCCTTCCCTCTCTCATTAACGTCAGTATTATACACACCTGGCATGGTACATCAGGTGAGCAGGACCACACCTTAACCCTTCCCTCTCTCATTAACGTCAGTATTATACACACCTGGCATGGTACATCAGGTGAGCAGGACCACACCTTAACCCCTTCCCTCTCTCATTAACGTCAGTATTATACACACCTGGCATGGTACATCAGGTGAGCAGGACCACACCTTAACCCCTTCCCTCTCTCATTAACGTCAGTATTATACACACCTGGCATGGTACATCAGGTGAGCAGGACCACACCTTAACCCTTCCCTCTCTCATTAACGTCAGTATTATACACACCTGGCATGGTACATCAGGTGAGCAGGACCACACCTTAACCCCTTCCCTCTCTCATTAACGTCAGTATTATACACACCTGGCATGGTACATCAGGTGAGCAGGACCACACCTTAACCCTTCCCTCTCTCATTAACGTCAGTATTATACACACCTGGCATGGTACATCAGGTGAGCAGGACCACACCTTAACCCCTTCCCTCTCTCATTAACGTCAGTATTATACACACCTGGCATGGTACATCAGGTGAGCAGGACCACACCTTAACCCCTTCCCTCTCTCATTAACGTCAGTATTATACACACCTGGCATGGTACATCAGGTGAGCAGGACCACACCTTAACCCCTTCCCTCTCTCATTAACGTCAGTATTATACACACCTGGCATGGTACATCAGGTGAGCAGGACCACACCTTAACCCCTTCCCTCTCTCATTAACGTCAGTATTATACACACCTGGCATGGTACATCAGGTGAGCAGGAGCACTAATTAAGGTTATAGGACATACAGTTAGTATGATAACTAAGGGAAAGGGTAACCTAGGGTCCATACAAATAGTACAGTTTAACACCATGTTCACTGGCCTGACAAAATACAGGTGGGAAAAGAATGAATTAGGAAGAGAATGTGTTTTTACTTTCATCTTGTCGTAGATCTGCGAAGGTGTAGGGAAGAAATGAGCAGATTAAGTCTAAATGAGATATTAATAAACAACTGACTATGAAAACATCATTTAATAAGTATTCAAGTACAGGAAAGAACATGACCGGTACGTGTAAAAAATGTTTTAAAAAAATACAACTATTGAAAGAGGTGTGTGTGCGTGTAAACATTTCAAAAAGAGCATCTGTGAATTCTTCAGTGTTTGAGTTTCAATTCTGTCAATTCAGAAATCTATGTAACACTAATAATGAATGCTATCCCGAGACTTTATAAACTAATGACTATGAATTGACTGAATTTAAACGGAACAGACGTGTGTGAAAAGAAAGGTACAATGATGGAGGTGAAGAACAACAACCAGACAACTCCTCTCCTCTTCCTGTCCTTCCTGTGAGCTGCTCGGCTAAATGGACTCCATCTCTGGAAGGGAACAACAACCAGACAACTCCTCTCCTCTTCCTGTCCTTCCTGTGAGCTGCTCGGCTAAATGGACTCCATCTCTGGAAGGGAACAACAACCAGACAACTCCTCTCCTCTTCCTGTCCTTCCTGTGAGCTGCTCGGCTAAATGGACTCCATCTCTGGAAGGGAACAACAACCAGACAACTCCTCTCCTCTTCCTGTCCTTCCTGTGAGCTGCTCGGCTAAATGGACTCCATCTCTGGAAGGGAACAACAACCAGACAACTCCTCTCCTCTTCCTGTCCTTCCTGTGAGCTGCTCGGCTAAATGGACTCCATCTCTGGAAGGGAACAACAACCAGACAACTCCTCTCCTCTTCCTGTCCTTCCTGTGAGCTGCTCGGCTAAATGGACTCCATCTCTGGAAGGGAAGAACAACAACCAGACAACTCCTCTCCTCTTCCTGTCCTTCCTGTGAGCTGCTCGGCTAAATGGACTCCATCTCTGGAAGGGAAGAGAAAAACAACACATACAAGCTTAACATAATAGAAAACCATAAAAGGTGAGATTTATGTTAACTAAATACTGCTTGTATAGTGTAGTTAGAGGCATAAATATTGGAACAGTGCAGTAAAGTTGGTAATACTTGCTGTTTACTCATGGAATTTGTATTTCAGAGATAAAGATGAATATGACAGGAAAATATTTAGACAGTAAACTGTTGTTTAGGGATATTTTCTAACCTAGAAACAACAGCTGTACATTTGCCTCATATTAATACTTTGATCTGAAATACCAATTAGCCTACATGAGTATACTGTAAAGAATGACCTACTTCACTGTGGCAACACTTATGACACTACCTGTGATGTGGAGAAGGAAAAAAACGTACCATTGAACTCGGCTTGGAAAAGCAGCTGATACATTTTAACTTTGACTGCTGCTTTTCTTTGCTGAGGCAGCCTCTTCAGGGTTGTGGCACCAGGCTCATGGCAAAGAGGGTCTCTTCATCCTCCTTCCTGTGAGCATCAGGTTGGGCTGCATCCCTCTCGACGGCTTGGAGGAGCCTCTGCTGAAATGAGTTGAGTGGATCTGGAACCTTCGATGACGCCTGGTGTGACGTTGTTCCTCTTCGTTTCTCTCTCTGTTTGTCTCCACGGCCACATCCTGTTCAACGAGGTCCTCAGTGGTCACTTCCGTGAGGTTCATAATAATCTCAGGTGGTCCTAGATCCAGAGGTGCTTCCTCCATTTCATCGTCTTCCATGGCTGCACCGATGGTGGTGATACTTGTGGATGATGTAGACATTGTAGAGGGTCTCGCAGCACCGATGGTGGTCATACTTGTGGATGATGTAGACATTGTAGAGGATCTCGCAGCACCGATGGTGGTCATACTTGTGGATGATGTAGACATTGTAGAGGATCTCGCAGCACCGATGGTGGTGATACTTGTGGATGATGTAGACATTGTAGAGGATCTCGCTGCACCGATGGTGGTGATACTTGTGGATGATGTAGACATTGTAGAGGGTCTCGCAGCACCGATGGTGGTGATACTTGTGGATGATGTAGAGGATCTCGCAGCACCGATGGTGGTGATACTTGTGGATGATGTAGACATTGTAGAGGGTCTCGCAGCACCGATGGTGGTCATACTTGTGGATGATGTAGACATTGTAGAGGGTCTCGCTGCAGCGGTGGAGGCGATGGTCGCAGTTGTAGGTGACATTGAGGGTCTTGATGCACCGGTGGGGACAACACTTGTGGATGATGTAGTAGAGGGTCTGGCTGTAAAATTGCCACTCGTTGCCCTAGGCACAATAAATGGATCCAGAAAAGAAAGAATGTGGCAGAAGCACCAAGGCTGCTGGCCTGAAGCTGCTGACCCAGACCTCTTCTTCTCTTTCTCTGTCCTTCTCTCTCTCTGATACCTGTCCCTGAGTCCTCTCCACTTCCTCCTCCAGTCTTCTTCTACATAGACATGATAAGCCAAACCATTACCTAGCATACCTATAGTTATTAGATAGTTATCATGGATATGTCACCTACTGTACACATAGACACACACACGGTTATCTGACCAAATTATCAGGGGTACAGTAGTATCTACCATTTCTAGGACTATTTATCTGACATACACACTCACTCTTTCAAACATGATTATTTGGTAAAGTTATCAGGGGTAGTAACTAGCATAATTTATTTGACTATTTCTTTCACACACACACACCTCATTGGCTAGGTTAGCAAGCTAGGTTAGCTAGCTAGCTAACTAGCCACATCTAGCACGTGCTCACTACTAAACTGACCTGGCAATCCTACTATTGTGGACACTTGTCTCCAAGCAGCATTTTTTGTGTTTATGTCCCTGTAGCTGTCAGCAGTTGTGTCAAAAAGACACGGTTTTGAGGATACTGCGAAAATGATTCTCTCCTCCATGTGTACAACCGCATGCGACCATCTGCAAAAGGTACCTGCATCAGTATCGTTGCCTAGCTGCGCAAAATGTTACGTAGCAGTGATGCAATGACGCAGTCGGTGTGTTCGAAGCGTCAGTATAGTTGCCTAGCTACGCAAAATGTTACGTAGCAGTGATGCAATGACGCAGTCGGTGTGTTCGAAGCGTCAGTATAGTTGCCTAGCTGCGCAAAATGTTACGTAGCAGTGATGCAATGACGCAGTCGTTGTGTTCGAAGCGTAAGTGACACGTTATACAAAATAAGAATTGTTCTTATCAGCCTGACTAGGGCTGGGCGATATATCGATATAAAAAATATATCGATATATATTTTAAATGTGATATGAAATTAGACAATTTCGCATATATCGATATAGTTCAAATGTACGCTTTGACCCTTGCTCCAAGCAAGCTGCAGACCCGGAGCTCTCTGCGCTGCTCCCCGCGCCTCCTCTTTCATGCACAGAGGGCGGAGGGGCAGGAACAGACACTTCAACAAACATGGAGGAAGCAACAGCGTCTGCGGAGCGTTTTGACGAGGAATTGCTTAGTAAAAGAAAAAGCATTGGCTCAGTAATTTGGAGATGGTTCGGATTCAAAGTATCAGATGAGCAACAAAATCACGTTATATGTAGGCAGTGCCATAAAAAAAAGTTACAGCCAGGGGTGGAAGCACTACAAATCTTTTTCACCACCTAAAACAGTGGCACAAACTGCAATACGAAGAGTGTGTGAAACTGCGCGCTGCAGAAGCCCCAGCCGCAAGCCGTCGACAACCCGAAAAAGACCCGAAACAAAGCTCACTGCAAACTTCATTTTCCCGCAGTGTGCCTTTATGAAAAGAAAATTGGCAAGTGGTGTACTATAACTACAGCGGTGTCCTATCACATTGCTAAAGATATGGTCCCTGTTGCAACTGTGGAACAAGTCGGATTCAAAAAGCTACTGAAAACTATGGACCCGAGATATGAGCTTCCCAACTACTTTACAGGAGAAGCACTGCCACAAATGTCCACTGAAGTCAGGCAGAGCCTTGCTGACCGGCTCGCTAACGGGACCCATTTTGGCGTTGACCAGCGATATGTGGTCGAGCAGGACAATGTGAGCCTTTACATGAAGCGTGACATGTTCACTTCATTCAACGACTGGGGGAGATGAAAACAGCGTCGTGTCTCCAAAACAAGTTATTTCCCCCCAGGATCACACCGGTGAGCATATAGCTGAGGCCTCGCAGGACGCAAGCTGGGAAACTCCAAGAAAAGCATCCGGTTGCTATAACAACCGCCAACGGGAGCGACGTGGTCAGAGCGGTGGAGCTGAACGATGAGGATGCAGTGCTTCGGTCAGACTACACTTGGCTATTGGGGAGTGCAGTGTTTTATTAAGGACTATTCACATATTTTACTTTAAAGAAAAAAACATATTAAAATATTAGTTTTTTATTATTTTCCTTTGTGTCTGTCTGCAACTTGTTTTGTTTTATGCTGCTGTTTTGGCCAAAAATTGATTAAGTAGATTAATAAAACACAAAACATAAAGTGCTAAAAGTAAAATCATTTACAATACAGGATGGTAGATTTCAGAACCATATTTATTAGGTTATTGGATAAGAATTAGTGATGCATTGATGTGTTTACCACTTTAATGTTACAGCTGGTAAAGGTGAGGTAATTATGACTTTAAAATGCTGGTTAGCCTGTTGATATCATCAAGGTAACATATTTAGTTATTATGATAGACTATAGTTTTTTTCTCTGGATTGAAGAGCCAACTGCAAAGTAACTAGAAACTAATGTTGACACGTAGGTAGGCCTAAACATTGTGGAGTTTTTAGTGGAGTAGAAATATGAAGTAGCATTAAATACTAAGCATAAATACTAAGAACAACAACAAGAACGAAACATCAGTAAATGTACATACAGTATAGTCATCATTTATAAATTATACACAAATAATAATACATACAAATCACTTACAGGATTCAAATTCACAAAATAAATGAATATAATATTTGATATTTATGATTAGGACTGGCGTTGATTAAAAAAAATAAACTATGAAACAAGAAAATATTAATGTATAATATTTCTAAAGCTTGATTTTGGAAAGCACTTAGTTGTATGAGTGTGTTAAAGTGAAAACAGAGTCAAATTTCTCGCATAAGCACATTTGTTTAATAGTTTTTTTTATGATTCTGACAGGACATGGCATGAATGACAAGCGCGTCACCCGGGCCATTTCTCTGTGCAAGAGAATTGTAAGCTGTATTTTGGTACAGCTGGAAGAAAAGGAGACATCTTGCTGAAGTCCAGATTCAGCTGGGTCTGCCAAGTCACCAACTCATAACCGAGTCTGCCACACGCTGGGGATCAAGGCAGCAGATGATAGAGAGAGTCCTGGAGCAGGAAGGAGCACTGGCCAAAGTCCTGTCTAATGACAAAAAGACCAGGCACCTTGTCCCTACCTGGCAGGACTTAGAGGTCCTAGAAGCAGTCCAAAAGGTCCTGAAACCTCTCCAGGACTTTACCGATGCTTTGTCAGGTGAGGAGTACGTCACTCTATCATATGTAAAACCTGTGCTGCACCTTTTTAACGACAGTCTCCTGGCATGTGAAGAGGGTGATAGCGAGCTTTGCAAATCGATCAAGACCAGCATTGTTGAGTACCTCAACCGCAAGTATTCTGACCCAGCCACTACTGACCTATTGGAGATGGCTTCATTTGTGGATCCACGCTTCAGGGCCACCTATATCCCAAGTGAAAAAGTTGATGCATTGAAGCACAGAGCTGTCTTGGAGGTGGAGACGCTACTGGCTGATCAGAGCAGTTGTCAACCGCCTTACCTACGTGTGCCAACTGTGCCTGAGCCTGCAGATGGAGAAGCAGCAGTGGCACCAAAAGCTAAGACACTGGCAAGCTTCTTCAAGCAGCGCACAGCCACCACCACTGCACCACCAACCAAGAGGGAGGCTATTGAAAATGAACTGTCAAGTTACTTGCAGTCAGCAAGTGTGGAGAGTGACACTGATCCCCTCAAGTGGTGGAAGGATCATGAAGTTGTCTTTCCAGCTCTGAGCCACCTGGCAAAAAAAGTATCTCTTGGTACCAGCTACCAGTTCACCCTCCGAAAGGGTTTTCAGCTGCAGTGGCAATATCGTGACCTGCCACAGAGCATCTCTGAAGCCGGATGCCGTTGACAGGCTGGTGTTTCTCGCACAAAATCTTTAAACGAAGGAGGACACGCTTGTCTTCTAATGTCTACCTCAAGACAGCATTACTGTTTATCAAAGTAAAAAAAGAGGGGGAAAATGTTTATTGAGTTGATAGTCTGTTTCTTGTGCAACTGGTTGAGGCTGTTCAGATAAGAAATTGAGTTAACAAAAAGCAAATGGTAATCTCAGGCTGATGTTTAAAACACATTTTCTCAAACTGAGCACTTTATTTTGTTCTTTATTTATATATAATTTCTGCCCTTATTAGGGTTTGTCATATTTTATTATTTTGTAATGTTCGTTATTTGCATCTGTGGATTTGTTAGAAAGGAGAAGAAATCTGTAATTTGATTTTAATAAGCCATTTAAAGTTGTCAAACTAAAAAAAAAGTTGACTTTTCTCATAAATATATATAATATTTATTTCAGAAAAAGATAGGCCTATTTTATTTTATAGGCTATTTTTGTTTAAGATATTTGTATTTATTTAAATGTGCACCTTATGGAGCTTTGATTTCCAAAAAGGTCGTCCTGTTGTTCTACAGTGTTTATGTTTACATGTTATTGTTATTTGAACAGCTGAGCATTTAATCTGAACCAGGTGAAGAGCCCTGTTTATTATTTATTCATTTGATTTTTCAACTGTTCACTGAAATAGCCGCTTTCAATAAAACTACTTGAGACATGTTATATCTGGCTTTGACTTTGACTGAACATTTGCTCTCACTTTGCAGAAAACATATCAGGATATATATCTTATATCGATATTCAGCCTAAATATATCAGGATATGACTTTTGGTCCATATCGCCCAGCCCTAGCTCAAATGTCCAAAAAAGGTATTTAAATGGGCCTACCAGACATCTTCTATAGAGAAGATAAGGTCAGGGACTCCTGACTTACTCTCCGTCATGTTGAAATAGGTTCTCCTGTCTTACTTTCTGTCATGTTGAGATGGGTTTCCCTGTCTTACTTTCTGTCATGTTGAGATTGGTTAGTTCTTCTTGAGAGAACTAACCCAAAATTAGTTGAAAGGCTAAGGGATTCTCTTCCTGAGAAGAAGCTGACAGCCTTCAAACAGAGCAAAAAAAGTTATTTGTCATGTGCGACGTGAAGACAGGATTTGTCCAGGATATTATAGTTTACACAGGGTCCACCACTGACATCCAACATTATGAGGGGCTTGGGGTGTCCGGGTCCGGGGTGATGACCATGCTGGCTCCTCATCTCGGCAAGGGACACACTTTGTACATGGACAATTGGTACAGCAGTCCCACACTCTTCCAGCATCTGCTCTCCAACAGCACAGGGGCCTGTGGCACAGTCAGGTCGAACAGGAAGGGGATGCCGGCATTCGGATGCAGGAAGATGCAGAGAGGGGAGGTGGAGTTCCAGGAGAACGGTCAACAGCTGGCAGTAAAGTGGCATGACAAACGAGACGTCCATGTCCTCTCCACTGTCCATACAGCAACCATGTCGGCCACAGGGAAGGTGGACCACCTGACGGGAGAGAGAAAGATCAAACCAGATTGTGTGCTTGACTATAACCTCAAAATGGGGGCCGTGGATAAGGCGGACATGATAAACAGCTTTGTGGAATGCACTCGGAAAACGACCAAGTGGTATAAGAAGATATTTTTCCAGCTGATCGACACTGCTGTCCTCAACGGCAGCATAGTTCACCGCCAACTAACAGGTGAGATGATTACTGAACAAGGTATTTTTGTAATTGGATGTACAGTTCACATACAAATCCATTATGCAATTACAGTGACAATATCTCACCAACCTACCCACTGCCTCATCATCCTCTAACTTTCCTCATCCTCCCCACTCCCTCATAGGTAAAGTAATTACCTACCAAAAATACAGAGAGAACCTCATGAGAGAGCTGTTGGAGGAGCACCACACCCTTCGGCGCCCCTCCACTGGGGGGGGGGGGGGGGGGGGGGGGTCGCCCTGCTGTAGACAATCCCCTACGCCTCACTGCACGGCATTTTCCCTGCAAAGTCCCTCAAACTGCTGCTCAAGGTAGTCGCACACGGAGGCACTGCAAAGTCTGCCTGTCTGGCGCCAGGAGAAGTAAGCAGAGGAAGATGACAAAATACACGTGTTTAGCTTGTGATACACCTCTATGTATTTCACCATGCTTTGAGGAGTATCACATGCTCAAGCATTATTGAGCACATCTGCAGCAATAAGTGACTGACTGACCTGACAGGTGACTTGACAGGTGACCTGCCATGATACTATGCCTTTAGAGGTGGGGGTGGAAAGGCAGTTGTTGTTCAGTCACTGCATGAATATTAAATATGGGTTATGCATATTCCATTTTTTTTGTCCTCTAGTAAAACAAGTTGTTGTTGAACCAACTACCAATACTTCAATAAAATAGACGACTATTACATATTGGCCTATGTGTTTTCTTGCTGTGTTTCCATCCAGTAAAACTGTTAAGGAGAGAACGTTAGCATACAAAAGCTGTCCTCAATCTTCAGCTGGAAAGATGTCCAGTTCCAGTTATGATATTGGCAAATACTGTTTGTGGTTTCTGAAAGTACAGAATAAAGAGGAATTATTCATTAGAATACAATATAAGGATATAGCAATAAAACAATATTACAAATAACATAAAAATAGTTTATTGCATTGACAAAATCCCAGATTTGAGTTCTAACAGTAAGAAAGTAACTTTTGAGCTCCACAAGGGGGCAAGGCAGGGCAGAACAGAGCCATGCTGAATAGACCACATAAACAAACCATGGTCATATGTTTTATTTTATTTAACTAGGCAAGTCATTTAAAATGCCGTATAATGCTTGAATTTTAATTTTGAGATTATTTTGTTGTTGTCCAACCAATCCCTTTTACAGTCACACCAACATGATGTATATGATACTTTATCAGTGTTTACAGTCACACCAACATGATGTATATGATACTTTATCAGTGTTTACAGTCACACCAACATGATGTATATGATACTTTATCAGTGTTTACAGTCATATCAACATGATGTTTATGATACTTTATCAGTGTTTACAGTCATACCAACATGTATATGATACTTTATCAGTGTTTACAGTCATACCATGAAATGATCAGTTAACCTCTAGACTAGAAACACAGACAAATCACTTCAGGATGAAGTCCAATAGATGTCGCTGTTGCACTGTAGTAGTGGGGGGGAACAGGAAGTTCCGGTAGGCGCACACCATTCTTTAGAATAAGGAAAACGCAAGAACTGTGCTGTCCTTTTCTCTTTATTACTACAGTCTGAGGTCGGTAACGTCAACAGTGAGGACAATCCCAGCCTGTCTCTCTCCTTCCACACTGAGTCCAAACCTACAGTCACTGGGTCCTGATTGTGACAGTGGAGCCCAGTTTGCACTGCAGGATCCAGAGATGGAATCAGTGAAGCTGGAAGACTGCAGTCAAACACTGGAGCTGAATGTCAACATTAAAGAAGAAGAGGAGGAGGAGATTGTCTCAACATGGTCTCCATTCTCTACATCCAGAGAGCAACAGCAGGAAGATCACAGAGCTAAGAGGTCTCACCACTGCCCACATTGTGAGGAGATTTTCCCAATTCTATCAAAGCTAAAAATACACCTTAAAACACACACTGGAGAGAATCTGTATCCCTGTAATGACTGTGGGAAGAGATTCACAACATCAAGGTCTCTGACAGTTCATCAGAGAATACACACAGGAGAGAAGCCTTACTCCTGCTCTGACTGTGGATAGAGTTTCTCTCGACTGGGAAACTTAAAAAGACATGCACGTATACACACAGGAGAGAAGCCTTACTCCTGCTCTGATTGTGTAAAATGCTTCACAACATCAACTGACCTAAAAGTTCACCAGTGAACACACACGGGAGAGAAGCCTTACTCCTGCTCTGACTGTGGAAAGAGTTTCTCTCGACTGGCCCAGTTAAAAAGACACCAAGGTAATCAGAAAGGAGAGAAGCCTTATCACAGATCTGACTGTAGATTTAGTTTTTTATCAACAGCTGAGCTAAAAGGGTCGTCAGAGAACACACAGAGGAGAGAAGCCTTACTTCTTCTCTAAATGTGGCAAGAGTTTCTCCCGATTGGGAAATGTAAAAACACACCAACGGATACACACTTGAGAGAAGCCTTACAGATTGGTGTCTTTTTTAAATGGCCCAATGTATACATAAAGGAGAGAAGTCTCATCAGTTTTCTCAGACCAGCTAAGATTAGTCACTCCACTTAATTCTCATCCCATAAAATAATTGTCATCTTTGAATTGGATCAGATGAAGACAGCGTAGAACACTCTATTGTAATCCTGTTGGTTCTCACTGTGAGAACCCTGCAGAAAAAAGGGATCATTCTAGAATGTTAGTCTCTCTTCTCTTTACTGATCAGCACCTTGTTGATATTGACATCTTGGATTTGCAATGATGGTTGAATATCCTCTGTGAGGCGTCTCACAATGGAGTCTGATGGTTGACTGGGTGGTACTGCTTCCCTCTGCAGTTTTCTGTGGGAATGAGCTTGTAGACACAACATATACTGAGTGTACAAAACATTAAGGACACCTGCTCTTTCCATAACATAGACTGTTTCTGTACAGCACTTGGTGACATCGGCTGATGTAAAAAGGGCTTTATAAATACATTTGATGATTTGATTGGTCTCCTGTACTATGTTTCCCACCAGCTCCTCTGTCAGAAACAACTTGAAGCACTCTGCCTCAGATGGAAATGGACTCCAGACTGGGACTCATCAAAACAAACAGCAGGGCCAGGAGGGGTGAAATGACTGGTGGCCTTCCAGCTACCACAGAACTCCTGTACTTCATCCACTGTCGGTCTCCCTCCATCACCACCAGCATCTTCAAAGGGACCTGGTACTTGGTCAGTGGACAAGGGAACCTCAGATTCAGGGTTCTCAATGGCTACAAGGTTGGGGGGGGGGGGGGGGGGGCAGCTCCTCACTGTCAGAATCTGATTCCTGACTTTCATACTCAGACTCATTGTCAGAATTGTAAAATAAATCTCCAGAATTTCCACATTTGTGAGTTGTCTCCTTTTGAAAGACATTGCTAATGCTACAGCTTAGCTCACTAGCTACATACATAAACAACAACACTGAATGGCTCAGAGTGAGAGGGGACGTGATTGACTGCCGGCGTGCGTCACTTGTATCAATAAATCACCATCAGAAAATGTTTTGTGAGGTAATTATTTGTGTATTTACTGTTTTATTCACATGTTTTCAATTCTGGGTGATAAATCATGCATTCCGATTCTTGCATAGATTGTAATGGGCACATATTATGTGTGTAAAATACTTATTTGAAGGTTATACTGATTATGATGAGCTATGTGTATGGAGCCATGTTTGTTGACATACAATGCATTCTGGGTTTCACGTAATCATCCGTTTGACCAAAGATGTTATAACAAAATGAGGTGAGTAAGAGTTCACTCATTTTTTGAGGACTTCCGGAAATGAATGGTGGGATGTGAACGACGGTAGATGACACACCCCTTCAACACTATAAACAGACCAAACTCATCTTGTCTTTTATTATCTTCGGTTTCTGTGAGGGAAAAATGCATGGCTGCGCGCTGAAACTAATCGTCGGATTACTGTCGATTTCTAGAAAATGTTTTACCTAATTATTTCGATCAATGGTGAGCTCACCCCGTGATGTGATTAATTATACATAGTAATTGCAATTAGCTAATTCATATTGTAGTTTACGTCAGCCGAGAGTTAGAAAATATGACTGCTTGTGTTGGGTCAATCTTTCCTCAGTTAGCGATAGGACAAATGTAGCCTACATTTTTCCGGTTAGGATGATTGTGTTGTGCTATATATATATATATATATATGTACACACACACACACTGCTCAAAAAAATAAAGGGAACACTTAAACAACACATCCTAGATCTGAATGAAAGAAATAATCTTATTAAATACTTTTTTCTTTACATAGTTGAATGTGCTGACAACAAAAATCACACAAAAAGAATCAATGGAAATCCAATTTATCAAGCCATGGAGGTCTGGATTTGGAGTCACACTAAAAATTAAAGTGGAAAACCACACTACAGGCTGATCCAACTTTGATGTAATGTCCTTAAAACAAGTCAAAATGAGGCTCAGTAGTGTGTGTGGCCTCCACGTGCCTGTATGACCTCCCTACAACGCCTGGGCATGCTCCTGATGAGGTGGCGGATGGTCTCCTGAGGGATCTCCTCCCAGACCTGGACTAAAGCATCCGCCAACTCCTGGACAGTCTGTGGTGCAACGTGGCGTTGGTGGATGGAGCGAGACATGATGTCCCAGATGTGCTCAATTGGATTCAGGTCTGGGGAACGGGCGGGCCAGTCCATAGCATCAATGCCTTCCTCTTGCAGGAACTGCTGACACACTCCAGCCACATGAGGTCTAGCATTGTCTTGCATTAGGAGGAACCCAGGGCCAACCGCACCAGCATATGGTCTCACAAGGGGTCTGAGGATCTCATCTCGGTACCTAATGGCAGTCAGGCTACCTCTCAATTTAGAACACACATTTAGAACCCTCGTTTAGAACGCTCATTTAAACGCTCATTTAGAACCCTCATTTAGAACCCTCATTTAGAACGCTCGTTTAGAACGCTCATTTAGAACGCTCTTTTAGAACCCTCGTTTAGAATGCTCATTTAGAAAGCTCTTTTAGAACCCTCATTTAGAACCCTCGTTTAGAACCCTCATTTAGAACGCTCTTTTAGAACCCTCATTTAGAACGCTCATTTACAACAACAATCAGCGTTTGAGCTGGACACTTTTTTCAGAAACTATTTACACAAAAACACACACAGTCCTTACAAAGTTTATCTCCAGAATGTGAGCAGTTTATTTTTTGAAGGAAATGGTTCATATATTCACTGAAGTATATATATTTAATCACTGAACAGTAGCAGAACTAACTTCATCTGTTCCTGACTCTGGATAGTGGATTAAAAAGACCACCTGTTGTTACATCAACACCAGACATCATGATTCATGGAAATGGACATTGTATTTTATCAAATATGAAAACCTTAAATCTCTTCAAATTCAAATCAGTCAGAAAATAAGGATCGTACATAAAACAGAGCAGAATAAATCATCACATCTGGGGACCATCACCACCAGCATGACTAGTATCTATGTGGACCCTACTACAGTTTAACCAGCTCAGCTATAGACTACACCAGCATGACTAGTATCTATGTGGACACTACTACAGTTTAACCAGCTCAGCTATAGACTACACCAGCGTGACTAGTATCTATGTGGACCCTACTACAGTTTAACCAGCTCAGCTATAGACTACACCAGCATGACTAGTATCTATGTGGACCCTACTACAGTTTAACCAGCTCAGCTATAGACTACACCAGCATGACTAGTATCTATGTGGACCCTACTACAGTTTAACCAGCTCAGCTATAGACTACACCAGCATGACTAGTATCTATGTGGACCCTACTACAGTTTAACCAGCTCAGCTATAGACTACACCAGCATGACTAGTATCTATGTGGACCCTACTACAGTTTAACCAGCTCAGCTATAGACTACACCAGCATGACTAGTATCTATGTGGACCCTACTACAGTTTAACCAGCTCAGCTATAGACTACACCAGCATGACTAGTATCTATGTGGACCCTACTACAGTTTAACCAGCTCAGCTATAGACTACACCAGCATGACTAGTATCTATGTGGACCCTACTACAGTTTAACCAGCTCAGCTATAGACTACACCAGCATGACTAGTATCTATGTGGACCCTACTACAGTTTAACCAGCTCAGCTATAGACTACACCAGCATGACTAGTATCTATGTGGACCCTACTACAGTTTAACCAGCTCAGCTATAGACTACACCAGCATGACTAGTATCTATGTGGACCCTACTACAGTTTAACCAGCTCAGCTATAGACTACACCAGCATGACTAGTATCTATGTGGACCCTACTACAGTTTAACCAGCTCAGCTATAGACTACACCAGCATGACTAGTATCTATGTGGACCCTACTACAGTTTAACCAGCTCAGCTATAGACTACACCAGCATGACTAGTATCTATGTGGACCCTACTACAGTTTAACCAGCTCAGCTATAGACTACACCAGCGTGACTAGTATCTATGTGGACCCTACTACAGTTTAACCAGCTCAGCTATAGACTACACCAGCATGACTAGTATCTATGTGGACCCTACTACAGTTTAACCAGCTCAGCTATAGACTGCACCAGCGTGACTAGTATCTATGTGGACCCTACTACAGTTTAACCAGCTCAGCTATAGACTACACCAGCATGACCAGTATCTATGTGGACCCCAGCTCAGCTATAGACTACACCAGCATGACTAGTATCTATGTGGACCCTACTACAGTTTAACCAGCTCAGCTATAGACTACACCAGCATGACTAGTATCTATGTGGACCCTACTACAGTTTAACCAGCTCAGCTATAGACTACACCAGCATGACTAGTATCTATGTGGACCCTACTACAGTTTAACCAGCTCAGCTATAGACTACACCAGCATGACTAGTATCTATGTGGACCCTACTACAGTTTAACCAGCTCAGCTATAGACTACACCAGCATGACTAGTATCTATGTGGACCCTACTACAGTTTAACCAGCTGAGCTATAGACTACACCAGCATGACTAGTATCTATGTGGACCCTACTACAGTTTAACCAGCTCAGCTATAGACTACATCAGCATGACTAGTATCTATGTGGACCCTACTACAGTTTAACCAGCTCAGCTATAGACTACACCAGCATGACTAGTATCTATGTGGACCCTACTACAGTTTAACCAGCTCAGCTATAGACTACACCAGCATGACTAGTATCTATGTGGACCCTACTACAGTTTAACCAGCTCAGCTATAAACTACACCAGCATGACTAGTATCTATGTGGACCCTACTACAGTTTAACCAGCTCAGCTATAGACTACACCAGCATGACTAGTATCTATGTGGACCCTACTACAGTTTAACCAGCTCAGCTATAGACTACACCAGTATCTATGTGGACCCTACTACAGTTTAACCAGCTCAGCTATAAACTACACCAGCATGACTAGTATCTATGTGGACCCTACTACAGTTTAACCAGCTCAGCTATAGACTACACCAGCATGACTAGTATCTATGTGGACCCTACTACAGTTTAACCAGCTCAGCTATAGACTACACCAGCATGACTAGTATCTATGTGGACCCTACTACAGTTTAACCAGCTCAGCTATAGACTACACCAGCATGACTAGTATCTATGTGGACCCTACTACAGTTTAACCAGCTCAGCTATAGACTACACCAGCATGACTAGTATCTATGTGGACCCTACTACAGTTTAACCAGCTCAGCTATAGACTACACCAGCATGACTAGTATCTATGTGGACCCTACTACAGTTTAACCAGCTCAGCTATAGACTACACCAGCATGACTAGTATCTATGTGGACCCTACTACAGTTTAACCAGCTCAGCTATGACTACACCAGCATGACTAGTATCTATGTGGACCCTACTAAAGTTTAACCAGCTCAGCTATAGACTACACCAGCATGACTAGTATCTATGTGGACCCTACTACAGTTTAACCAGCTCAGCTATAGACTACACCAGCATGACTAGTATCTATGTGGACCCTACTACAGTTTAACCAGCTCAGCTATAGACTACACCAGCATGACTAGTATCTATGTGGACCCTACTACAGTTTAACCAGCTCAGCTATAGACTACACCAGCATGACTAGTATCTATGTGGACCCTACTACAGTTTAACCAGCTCAGCTATAGACTACACCAGCATGACTAGTATCTATGTGGACCCTACTACAGTTTAACCAGCTCAGCTATAGACTACACCAGCATGACTAGTATCTATGTGGACCCTACTACAGTTTAACCAGCTCAGCTATAGACTACACCAGCATGACTAGTATCTATGTGGACCCTACTACAGTTTAACCAGCTCAGCTATAGACTACACCAGCATGACTAGTATCTATGTGGACCCTACTACAGTTTAACCAGCTCAGCTATAGACTACACCAGCATGACTAGTATCTATGTGGACCCTACTACAGTTTAACCAGCTCAGCTACAGACTACACCAGCATGACTAGTATCTATGTGGACCCTACTACAGTTTAACCAGCTCAGCTATAGACTACACCAGCATGAACTAGTATCTATGTGGACCCTACTACAGTTTAACCAGCTCAGCTATAGACTACACCAGCATGACTAGTATCTATGTGGACCCTACTACAGTTTAACCAGCTCAGCTATAGACTACACCAGCATGACTAGTATCTATGTGGACACTACTACAGTTTAACCAAGCTCAGCTATAGACTACACCAGCATGACTAGTATCTATGTGGACCCTACTACAGTTTAACCAGCTCAGCTATAGACTACACCAGCATGACTAGTATCTATGTGGACCCTACTACAGTTTAACCAGCTCAGCTATAGACTACACCAGCATGACTAGTATCTATGTGGACCCTACTACAGTTTAACCAGCTCAGCTACAGACTACACCAGCATGACTAGTATCTATGTGGACCCTACTACAGTTTAACCAGCTCAGCTATAGACTACACCAGTATCTATGTGGACCCTACTACAGTTTAACCAGCTCAGATATAGACTACACCAGCATGACTAGTAACTATGTGGACCCTACTACAGTTTAACCAGCTCAGCTATAGACTACACCAGTATCTATGTGGACCCTACTACAGTTTAACCAGCTCAGCTATAGACTACACCAGCATGACTAGTATCTATGTGGACCCTACTACAGTTTAACCAGCTCAGCTATAGACTACACCAGCATGACTAGTATCTATGTGGACCCTACTACAGTTTAACCAGCTCAGCTATAGACTACACCAGCATGACTAGTATCTATGTGGACCCTACTACAGTTTAACCAGCTCAGCTATAGACTACACCAGCATGACTAGTATCTATGTGGACCCTACTACAGTTTAACCAGCTCAGCTATAGACTACACCAGCATGACTAGTATCTATGTGGACCCTACTACAGTTTAACCAGCTCAGCTATAGACTACACCAGCATGACTAGTATCTATGTGGACCCTACTACAGTTTAACCAGCTCAGCTATAGACTACATCAGCATGACTAGTATCTATGTGGACCCTACTACAGTTTAACCAGCTCAGCTATAGACTACACCAGCAAGACTAGTATCTATGTGGACCCTACTACAGTTTAACCAGCTCAGCTATAGACTACACCAGCATGACTAGTATCTATGTGGACCCTACTACAGTTTAACCAGCTCAGCTATAAACTACACCAGCATGACTAGTATCTATGTGGACCCTACTACAGTTTAACCAGCTCAGCTATAGACTACACCAGCATGACTAGTATCTATGTGGACCCTACTACAGTTTAACCAGCTCAGCTATAGACTACACCAGCATGACTAGTATCTATGTGGACCCTACTACAGTTTAACCAGCTCAGCTATAGACTACACCAGCATGACTAGTATCTATGTGGACCCTACTACAGTTTAACCAGCTCAGCTATAGACTACACCAGCATGACTAGCATCTATGTGGACCCTACTACAGTTTAACCCAGCTCAGCTATAGACTACACCAGCATGACTAGTATCTATGTGTACCCTACTACAGTTTAACCAGCTCAGCTATAGACTACACCAGCATGACTAGTATCTATGTGGACCCTACTACAGTTTAACCAGCTCAGCTACAGACTACACCAGCATGACTAGTATCTATGTGGACCCTACTACAGTTTAACCAGCTCAGCTATAGACTACACCAGCATGACTAGTATATAATGTGGACCCTACTACAGTTTAACCAGCTCAGCTATAGACTACACCAGCATGACTAGTATCTATGTGGACCCTACTACAGTTTAACCAGCTCAGCTATAGACTACACCAGCATGACTAGTATCTATGTGGACCCTACTACAGTTTAACCAGCTCAGCTATAGACTACACCAGCATGACTAGTATCTATGTGGACCCTACTACAGTTTAACCAGCTCAGCTATAGACTACACCAGCATGACTAGTATCTATGTGGACCCTACTACAGTTTAACCAGCTCAGCTACAGACTACACCAGCATGACTAGTATCTATGTGGACCCTACTACAGTTTAACCAGCTCAGCTATAGACTACACCAGTATCTATGTGGACCCTACTACAGTTTAACCAGCTCAGATATAGACTACACCAGCATGACTAGTAACTATGTGGACCCTACTACAGTTTAACCAGCTCAGCTATAGACTACACAGCATGACTAGTATCTATGTGGACCCTACTACAGTTTAACCAGCTCAGCTATAGACTACACCAGCATGACTAGTATCTATGTGGACCCTACTACAGTTTAACCAGCTCAGCTATAGACTACACCAGCATCGACTAGTATCTATGTGGACCCTACTACAGTTTAACCAGCTCAGCTATAGACTACACCAGCATGACCTAGTATCTATGTGGACCCTACTACAGTTTAACCAGCTCAGCTATAGACTACACCAGCATGACTAGTATCTATGTGGACCCTACTACAGTTTAACCAGCTCAGCTATAGACTACACCAGCATGACTAGTATCTATGTGGACCCTACTACAGTTTAACCAGCTCAGCTATAGACTACACCAGCATGAACTAGTATCTATGTGGACCCTACTACAGTTTAACCAGCTCAGCTATAGACTACACCAGCATGACTAGTATCTATGTGGACCCTACTACAGTTTAACCAGCTCAGCTATAGACTACACCAGCATGACTAGTATCTATGTGGACCCTACTACAGTTTAACCAGCTCAGCTATAGACTACACCCAGCATGACTAGTATCTATGAGGACCCTACTACAGTTTAACCAGCTCAGCTATAGACTACACCAGCATGACTAGTATCTATGTGGACCCTACTACAGTTTAACCAGCTCAGCTATAGACTACACCAGCATGACTAGTATCTATGTGGACCCTACTACAGTTTAACCAGCTCAGCTATAGACTACACCAGCATGACTAGTATCTATGTGGACCCTACTACAGTTTAACCAGCTCAGCTATAGACTACACCAGCATGACTAGTATCTATGTGGACCCTACTACAGTTTAACCAGCTCAGCTATAGACTACACCAGCATGACTAGTATCTATGTGGACCCTACTACAGTTTTAACCAGCTCAGCTATAGACTACACCAGCATGACTAGTATCTATGTGGACCCTACTACAGTTTTAACCAGCTCAGCTATAGACTACACCAGCATGACTAGTATCTATGTGGACCCTACTACAGTTTAACCAGCTCAGCTATAGACTACACCAGCATGACTAGTATCTATGTGGACCCTCTACTACAGTTTAACCAGCTCAGCTATAGACTACACCAGCATGACTAGTATCTATGTGGACCCTACTACAGTTTAACCAGCTCAGCTATAGACTACACCAGCATGACTAGTATCTATGTGGACTCCCCTACTACAGTTTAACCAGCTCAGCTATAGACTACACCAGCATGACTAGTATCTATGTGGACCCTACTACAGTTTAACCAGCTCAGCTACAGACTACACCAGCATGACTAGTATCTATGTGGACCCTACTACAGTTTAACCAGCTCAGCTATAGACTACACCAGCATGACTAGTATCTATGTGGACCCTACTACAGTTTAACCAGCTCAGCTACAGACTACACCAGCATGACTAGTATCTATGTGGACCCTACTACAGTTTAACCAGCTCAGCTATAGACTACACCAGCGTGACTAGTATCTATGTGGACCCTACTACAGTTTAACCAGCTCAGCTACAGACTACACCAGCGTGACTAGTATCTATGTGGACCCTACTACAGTTTAACCAGCTCAGCTATAGACTACACCAGCATGACTAGTAACTATGTGGACCCTACTACAGTATGAACCAGCTCAGCTATAGACTACACCAGCATGACTAGTATCTATGTGGACCCTACTACAGTTTAACCAGCTCAGCTATAGACTACACCAGCATGACTAGTATCTATGTGGACCCTACTACAGTTTAACCAGCTCAGCTATAGACTACACCAGCATGACTAGTATCTATGTGGACCCTACTACAGTTTAACCAGCTCAGCTATAGACTACACCAGCATGACTAGTATCTATGTGGACCCTACTACAGTTTAACCAGCTCAGCTATAGACTACACCAGCATGACTAGTATCTATGTGGACCCTACTACAGTTTAACCAGCTCAGCTATAGACTACACCAGCATGACTAGTATCTATGTGGACCCTACTACAGTTTAACCAGCTCAGCTATAGACTACACCAGCATGACTAGTAACTATGTGGACCCTACTACAGTTTAACCAGCTCAGCTATAGACTACACCAGCATGACTAGTATCTATGTGGACCCTACTACAGTTTAACCAGCTCAGCTATAGACTACACCAGCATGACTAGTATCTATGTGGACCCTACTACAGTTTAACCAGCTCAGCTATAGACTACACCAGCATGACTAGTATCTATGTGGACCCTACTACAGTTTAACCAGCTCAGCTATAGACTACACCAGCATGACTAGTATCTATGTGGACCCTACTACAGTTTAACCAGCTCAGCTATAGACTACACCAGCATGACTAGTATCTATGTGGACCCTACTACAGTTTAACCAGCTCAGCTATAGACTACACCAGCATGACTAGTATCTATGTGGACCCTACTACAGTTTAACCAGCTCAGCTATAGACTACACCAGCATGACTAGTATCTATGTGGACCCTACTACAGTTTAACCAGCTCAGCTATAGACTACACCAGCATGACTAGTATCTATGTGGACCCTACATCTACGACTACAGTTTAACCAGCTCAGCAGTACTATAATAGAGATTAAACCCAGGATAGAGGGGCTGAGTGAATGTGGTCTGGACTCTGTGGAGGAGGGTCATTGTGTCAGAGACACTGTAGAAGGACAGAGTACCTGCCTTGTGATCCAGGTACACTCCTACTCTGGAGGACTGAGGGCCTGATACTTTAGTCTTAACATTATTGTGTCTGAAATAATAACCATCACTATAGCACTGTAAACTCCAGGACTTGTTATTGTATCCAAATACACCATCCCAGCCTGTCTCTGTTCTGCTGATGTCTTTATATGAGACTGCTGTAATAACCAACTCCCCAGTCCACTCCACCTCCCAGTAACAGCGTCCAGACAGACCCTCTCTACACAGAACCTGGTAGGTGTTGGTGAATCTGTCTGGATGACCAGGATATGGTTGGACTTGGCCTGTATAGGTCACCTTTCTGTTCCCTTCAGACAGAGAGAGGTGTGTGTGTGCTGTGTTTGGGTCCAGTGTGAGCTGACAGGAATCTGGGAGAAGAGCAGAGACCAATGAGGGGAGTCAGAACAATAAGTTAAGTCAGATACTGTATCTACCCTGTCTTTGATTAGAGCACAGCAGAGATCAAATCAGAGAAATATGAGGAGTCAGATAGATACCCAGTCTTTGATTAGATCTACTATTGCTATATATTTCTAGAGGGATTGTTAGGAGTGGCAGTAAAAAGAGACTGTTAGTTACTTCACAATAAAGAGACTCACATTGTAACAAACTGTTCTCTGGTCTTGGGCTCTGGAGGCAGAACAACCTCCACTATATTCACTACAGACACACAAACACATTGACAGAGAGAGGGAATGTTATCATCATACCATATTCCACATGTATATGACTAGTAGGGAACTTTCAATGGTCTAAAGTTGATGTTTCTGATTGTTTTCAACACACCTGTAGTGGAGATCTTGGTCCATTCTCCTTTAAGGAAGTCTTCTAGTTTCTCTCTCAGTTCAGACACAGTCTTACTCACATCTCCAAAGTACTGAAGAGGACGGACAACGATGCTGGGTAAGTCTGAAGATACACTGATACTGGAGAGAGACTGATAACTCTGGAGAGAGAGAGAGACAGAGACAGAGAGACAGAGAGACAGAGACAGAGAGAGACAGAGGAACAGAGGGACAGAGAGAGAGAGGAGGGGACAGAGAGAGAGAGAGAGAGAGAGAGAGAGAGAGAGAGAGAGAGAGAGGGAGAGAGAGACAGAGAGAGAGCGAGAGAGAGAAGAGAGAGAGGACAGAGAGAGAGGAGAGGGGGACAAGGGCCAGAGAGAGACAGAGACAGACAGAGAGAGAGACAGAGAGATAGAGAGAAGAGAGACAGAGAGAGAGACAGAGGAACAGAGGGACAGAGAGAGAGAGGGACAGAGGAAAGAGAGAGAGAGGAGGGACAGAGAGAGAGAGAGGGAGGGACCAGAGAGAGAGACAGAGAGAGAGACAGAGAGAGACAGAGAGAGACGCAGAGAGAGAGAGAGAGACACAGGGAGAGAGAGAGACACAGAGAGAGAGAGAGCACAGAGAGAGAGAGAGACACAGAGAGAGAGAGAGGCACAGAGAGAGAGACACAGAGAGAGAGAGAGAGGACACAGAGAGGGACACAGAGAGGGACACAGAGAGGGACACAGAGAGGGACACAGAGAGGGAGAGAGGGACACAGAGAGGGAGAGAGGGACACAGAGAGAGGGGGGACACAGAGAGAGGGGGGACACAGAGAGAGGGGGGGACACAGAGAGAGGGGGGGACACAGAGAGAGGGGGGACACAGAGAGAGGGGGGGACACAGAGAGGAGGGGGGGACACAGAGAGAGGGGGGGACACAGAGAGAGTGGGGGACACAGAGAGAGGGGGGGACACAGAGAGAGGGACAGAGGGAAAGAGAGGAGGGAGAGAGACAGAGAGAGAGGAGGGGACAGAGAGAGAGAGGAGGGACAGAGAGAGAGAGAGAGAGGGGACACAGAGAGAGAGGGGGACAGAGAGAGAGAGAGGGGACAGAGAGAGGGGAGAGAGAGAGAGGGAGGGACAGAGAGAGAGAGAGAGAGAGAGGGACAGAGAGAGAGAGAGAGGGGAGACAGAGAGAGAGGGGACAGAGAGAGAGGGGACAGAGAGAGGGGGACAGAGAGGGAGAGAGAGAGAGGGGGACAGAGAGGGAGAGAGAGAGAGGGGGACAGAGAAGAGAGAGAGAGAGAGAGAGAGAGGGGGACAGAGAGAGAGAGAGAGAGGGGGACAGAGAGAGAGAGAGAGGGGGACAGAGAGAGAGAGAGAGGGGGACAGAGTGAGAGAGAGAGAGAGAGGGGGACACCGAGGGGGGGACACAGAGAGAGGGACAGAGAGAGAGAGAGAGAGGAGGGACAGAGAGAGAGAGGGACACAGAGAGAGAGAGAGAGAGGGACACAGAGAGAGAGAGGAGGGACAGAGAGAGAGAGAGAGAGGGACAGAGAGAGAGAGAGATCCAGAGAGAGAGAGATACAGAGAGAGAGAGAGAGGGACAGAGAGATACAGAGAGAGAGAGAGAGGGACAGAGAGAGATACAGAGAGGGAGAGAGAGAGACACAGGGAGAGAGAGAGACACAGGGAGAGAGAGACACAGGGAGAGAGAGAGAGACACAGGGAGAGAGAGAGAGACACAGGGAGAGAGAGAGACACAGGGAGAGAGAGAGACACAGGGAGAGAGGAGAGGGACAGAGAGAGAGAGAGAGGGACAGAGAGAGAGAGAGAGGGGACAGAGAGAGAGAGAGAGGGACAGAGAGGACAACATAATGATTGAGATCAATAGTTTCACATGAAGTTAATTTCATATCACATGTAACAAGACAGTTTAGTTACCTGGAGGAAATGGATGTGATCCTCTGTGTGTGAGAGCTGCTCCAGCTCAGTGCTTCTCTTCCTCAGCTCAGCTATCTCCTGCTTCAGTTGCTCCAGGACTCCTTCAGCTTCACTCACTTGATCCTTCTCTTGGGCTCTGATCAGCTCCTTCACCTCAGAGCTCCTTCTCTCAATGGAGCGGATCAGCTCAGTAAAGATCTGATCACTGTCCTCCACTGCTGCCTGTGCAGAGCGCTGTTAAGAGAGAGAGAGAGAGAGAGAGGAAGGAGAGAGAGAGAGAGAGAGAGAGAGAGAGAGAGAGAGGGACAGAGAGAGAGACAGAGAGAGGGACAGAGAGAGAGAGAGAGAGAGAGAGAGAGAGAGAGAGAGAGAGAGAGAGAGAGAGAGGGACAGACAGAGAGAGAGAGACAGAGAGAGACAGAGAGAGACAGAGAGACAGAGAGAGAGAGAGAGAGAGAGAGACAGAGAGAGAGAGAGACAGAGAGAGAGAGGGGGACAGAGAGAGAGAGGGGGACAGAGAGAGAGAGGGGGACAGAGAGAGAGAGGGGGACAGAGAGAGAGAGGGGGACAGAGAGAGAGAGGGGGACAGAGAGAGAGAGGGGGACAGAGAGAGAGAGAGAGAGAGAGAGAGAGAGAGAGAGGGACGAGAGAGAGAGGGACGGAGAGAGAGAGAGGGACAGAGAGAGAGAGGGACAGAGAGAGAGAGGGACAGAGAGAGACAGAGAGAGAGAGGGGGACAGAGAGAGAGAGAGAGAGGGACAGAGAGAGAGAGAGAGGGACACAGAGAGAGGGTCAGAGAGAGAGAGGGACAGAGAGAGAGAGAGAGAGAGGGGGACAGAGAGAGAGAGGGGGACAGAGAGAGAGAGGGGGACAGAGAGAGAGAGGGGGACAGAGAGAGAGAGGGGGACAGAGAGAGAGAGGGGGACAGAGAGAGAGAGGGGGACAGAGAGAGAGAGGGGGACAGAGAGAGAGAGGGGGACAGAGAGAGAGAGGGGGACAGAGAGAGAGAGGGGGACAGAGAGAGAGAGGGGGACAGAGAGAGAGAGGGGGACAGAGAGAGAGAGGGGGACAGAGAGAGAGAGGGGGACAGAGAGAGAGAGAGAGAGAGAGAGAGAGAGAGAGAGAGGGACAGAGAGATAGCAGTTAGTTAATACTAGTATCTCTACTTGCAAATTAATCTTCTGCACATCTATCACTCCAGTGTTTAATTGCTACATTGTAATTATTTCTCCACCACGGCCTATTTATTAACTTACCTCCTTTATCTTACCTCATTTGCACAACTGTATATAGACTTTTCTATTGTGTTATTGACGGTACGTTTGTTTATTCCATGTGTAACTCTGTGTTGTTGTTTGTGTCACACTGCTTTGCTTTATCTTGGCCAGGTCGCAGTTGTAAATGAGAACTTGTTCTCAACTGGCCTACCTGGTTAAATAAAGGACTTGTTCTCAACTAGCCTACCTGGTTAAATAAAGGACTTGTTCTCAACTAGTCTACCTGGTTAAATAAAGGTTTCATTAAAAAGTGTAGCAATAACTTAACTTTTCATTAATTAGACAGACTCCTCTAAATAATAAATATAATAAATTAACAAAAAAAAACAGTTAAATGCTAAGTACTATACATAGGTTTTATTTAAAAAATAACAATAGAACCTATTTAGTACTATAATGGTATTTACTAACATAATATTATTACTATAATAGTTTCTAAAGGGGTTCTAGGCTACCCTACCCTAGAATTAGGGTTCAGGATAAAACAGGTTATACGTAGGGTTAGAGTTTCTGTACAGCACTTTGTGACATCTGCTGATGTAAAAAGGTCTTCATAAATACATTAGATTGATTGTTAGGTTCAGGGTATTTAAACAGATAAACTGTATGGGTTTATATCTCTCTTGCTCCTCCCTGTGGTCTTCTGTGGGAACTACATACCTCATTCACCACACTTGATAGGCTCATAATCTGAGGTAGCAACTGAGTCAGAGCTACAAATCAATGATCTCCACCTATCCATTAGGTTTACAACTCAGTGAACCTGCGCAGCATTCTCTCTATTTGATGTCTACGAACCAACAGATTTCAACACATATCAAATTACCAGTTACCATTATTAGTAGCTGTAACCTAGTTAATAATAAGTTACCTGAGGTAAACCTACAAGGATAGTTAATAATAAGTTACCTGAGGTAAACCTACAAGGATAGTTAATAATAAGTTACCTGAGGTAAACCTACAAGGTTAACGCGGGCTGGAAGAGAATTACTTCAAAACCACAGCAAACAGCTGGGACATATAGTAATATTATATATATATAATATTATATCACTGGGCTCCTGTGTGCTAACAAACCCTGTGTACCACCCCTCCCCTGTTTAACCTTGAATTTCGTTCAGAAAAACACTTCCACATTTAGCAAAACGAACCAACTCTTTACGGATCTGTTCGGTGGTAATAAACGGAGGCAGATTAGACACCACTACTCTTGTCGAAATCAGCACCAACACAACCCCTCACATAAATCATACTGGTAACTAGCCGGGTAACAAGACTCACCTTTTACATTACCACAACCACCGCCTTGTTCATTCTGGATACAGAGTGTATATGTTCCTCTCCCACCTGTTCACCGACCAGGATCAATAATTCCTCCACACCATTCTCCACAACGCACCTGAAGAGACAGCGTTTCTTCTCCACTCGGTTGAGGACATCAAACTACCCTACTCCCTCCTCAACTCTAACCGATAAACAGAGGAAACCGATAAACAAACCCTCCCACCATGACAAAAATACATTTGGAAAATAGGCAAAAGAATAGCTGCACTCTTCACGAACGACAAAACCTCACGTTACCAACTTCTTCTTCTTCTATGGTATAATGGCGGTCCTCAAACCAACGTTAAAGGAGCATGGCGCCTCCTACTGTGCTGGAGTGTGTTCAATCACGGTTTACACCATTTCTAAATCCTCCTACCTAACTCAGTACTTCTGAGAAAATAAAAAAGATCCCTACTAACTTCTAATAGACCCTCCCCCATCCCCCAAATCCCTTCCAACCCCCCATCCAACCCCGTCCAACCTCAATGACCCTACACTTCAATCTTTCCCTCTCTTCAACATCCTTACAACAATATAACAACACATGCTGCACCGTTTCATTGACAATACCCTCCAGACACAAACCATTCACATGCTGCCAACCAGATGGAAGGACCAGTTCAATGTACAATGTCCTAAACACAATCGAGGAAACACCACCTCTTCCTTCCTAATCTGACCTTTGAACCTTGGTCCACCGACCTTTCTTTGGAGGGCATATAAATGCCGTCCCTTGTGCTCAGAGTCCCATCTCTTCTGCCACACATCTATCAAAATGGCTCTGATCTCACATTTGTCCTCACCTCTACCCAGTGGAACATTAATATATATTATATCTTGTTTTAAAGTTATTTTAGCTAACTAGTCTACAATTTCATTCCATTCCACACCTGAATGTGCTGGGACCAGCAGAATCTCACTACTAGACCCATTCTCTCAATTCTCCATAATAACATTAATACCTCCAATAGTAGGTCACTCCTAATAGATTTACCAGATGATAAACTATTCAATACAGACAGAGAATCTGAGGATACTATAACTCTAACAGGCTGTACGTCCTCCACCCACTGGAGGACAACTATTATCACCAACAGTTCAACTGAGTACACTGACAGTTCATCTGTTAGTCTTCTACATATCTGCACATCACATTCAGGAAGGTAAACACCTGCTCCTGTGGGCCCACTATCTGGGCCCTTGGATCCATCTGTGAAAAGAGGTAAAAAAGCATAACAACTTCTACCAATGTAATTGTCAACCAGTTTCCCTTTATCACTGACTTCTGACCCAATCTTTCCTTTTGTCTACCAAGGTTAGCTCAACAACAGGATCTGGGAGTAACCATGGAGGAACATCCCCTATCACCACAGAAAGGGCCAACCTCCAACTCCCTGAAACTACTCTCATCAGCAAGCTTTCCAACTGTCCAACCAAAACCACTGCCTTGTCTACTAGTATATTCCCAACAGTCATCTAGAACAGTAGCAGTGGGATGCTCAACCTCACAGCCTTTCAACCCAATAAGCTAATGACAATTTATTACGTCGTATATCCAAAGGCATCTCACCTGCCTCAACTGGACTATAATATAAATCCATGATATTATGGGATACAAAATGGGAAAAGGGGAAATTATGATAATACTAAAAAACACCCTTCAAACTAACCCTACACTCATTAAAAACCCACTACCCCCATTCCACTACTTTGACCCTATCTGCTCCTGCACCAGGCCAACTAACCCTACACTCATTAAAACCCACTACCCCATTCCACTACTTTGACCCTATCTGCTCCTGCACCAGGCCAACTAACCCTACACTCATTAAAACCCACTACCCCATTCCACTACTTTGACCCTATCTGCTCCTGCACCAGGCCAACTAACCCTACACTCATTAAAACCCACTACCCCATTCCACTACTTTGACCCTATCTGCTCCTGCACCAGGCCAACTAACCCTACACTCATTAAAACCCCACTACCCCATTCCACTACTTTGACCCTATCTGCTCCTGCACCAGGCCAACTAACCCTACACTCATTAAAACACACTACCCCATTCCACTACTTTGACCCTATCTGCTCCTGCACCAGGCCAACTAACCCTACACTCATAAAACCCACTACCCCCATTCCACTACTTTGACCCTATCTGCTCCTGCACCAGGCCAACTAACCCTACACTCATTAAAACCCACTACCCCATTCCACTACTTTGACCCTATCTGCTCCTGCACCAGGCCAACTAACCCTACACTCATTAAAACCCACTAACCCATTCCACTACTTTGACCCTATCTGCTCCCGCACCAGGCCAACTAACCCTACACTCATTAAAACCCACTACCCCATTCCACTACTTTGACCCTATCTGCTCCCGCACCAGGCCAACTAACCCTACACTCATTAAAACCCACTACCCCCATTCCACTACTTTGACCCTATCTGCTCCTGCACCAGGCCAACTAACCCTACACTCATTAAAACCCACTACCCCCCATTCCACTACTTTGACCCTATCTGCTCCTGCACCAGGCCAACTAACCCTACACTCATTAAAACCCACTACCCCATTCCACTACTTTGACCCTATCTGCTCCTGCACCAGGCCAACTAACCCTACACTCATTAAAACCCACTACCCCATTCCACTACTTTGACCCTATCTGCTCCTGCACCAGGCCAACTAACCCTACACTCATTAAAACCCCACTACCCCATTCCACTACTTTGACCCTATCTGCTCCTGCACCAGGCCAACTAACCCTACACTCATTAAAACCCACTACCCCATTCCACTACTTTGACCCTATCTGCTCCTGCACCAGGCCAACTAACCCTACACTCATTAAAACCCACTACCCCATTCCACTACTTTGACCCTATCTGCTCCTGCACCAGGCCAACTAACCCTACACTCATTAAAACCCACTACCCCATTCCACTACTTTGACCCTATCTGCTCCTGCACCAGGCCAACTAACCTACACTCATTAAAACCCACTACCCCATTCCACTACTTTGACCCTATCAGCTCCTGCACCAGGCCAACTAACCCTACACTCATTAAAACCCACTACCCCCATTCCACTACTTTGACCCTATCTGCTCCTGCACCAGGCCAACTAACCCTACACTCATTAAAACCCACTACCCCATTCCACTAATTTGACCCTATCTGCTCCAGCACCAGGCCAACTAACCCTACACTCATTAAAACCCACTACCCCATTCCACTACTTTGACCCTATCTGCTCCTGCACCAGGCCAACGGCCTGGGAGGACAGGACACCACCACTCAACACACCCTGGAACTCTTCTGAAGTCAAATCTAGTATGACCAAATACACTAAGAAGCCAACCTTACTGAAGCATATATCACTGGTTGGCCCATCCCTCTGTGCTGTCACAGATCTACTACTCACAGGGATCCTCTCAGGATCCCTCAGCCTTGACCCATCCTCCTCTACTTTCTTCACTGCCTCAGCAGTGACAACCTGTTCCCAACAGTGGGGTCAGTGGGATTGGATAGGGGCCCCTCTACCTCTCTCTCTCTCTCTCTCTCTCTCTGACTGGAGGAGACAGGTGAAATGGTGTGTCTCCTCTGGTCAACAATACTCACCTTGAAAGACTCCACAGCCTGTTGGAGCTCCTTCAGCTCCTTCTCTCTCTCCTGGAATCTCTGCTGGACCTTCTGCTGACTCATCCCCAGCTGCCTCTGTGGAGAATCACTCTTCAATGAGCTATCAAGCTTTATTAGTCCAGTAGATCAATAGTATAGTAATGTGACATAGGGCCCATAGAGAGGAAGGTCTAAAAAATGGATGGTCCATTTACTAAATGATATTTATTTGTTGCTATGTGAATGATTATAGTTTTTATGGTAGGACTACATGTATCAACAGGTTGAGACTGAACTTTGGACTCATAAAAGAGCATTCAGAATGATAATAGTGTTTGACATTATAAAATGGTGATACATCTGGAGAATCTGGGTTGACATATCAATATACTCATGGTTTGTGTTCATATTTGTTCTGCTGAGGATTCATTTCATTTCAATGATCTCATATTCAAACAGCCTTAGTTCCTACTGTATCTTTAATTCTTTGTTTATCAGACAGTCACCAACAAGTTGTTCTGGTCTTACCTGTTTCTCAGTCCTCTCTGCTGCAGCTGACACTGTATCATGGCCTTTATGTTCATCCATTGTACACATCAGACAGATACACTGCTGATCGGTACGACAGTAAACCTCCAGCAGTTTGTCATGATGAGAGCAGATCTTCTCCTGTAGTTGTGCGGTGGCTTTGACCAGCTTGTGCTTCGTCAAAGCAGGAGATTCATAGTGAGATTGGAGGTGAGTCTCACAGTAAGAGGCCAGACACACCAGACAGGACATGAGGGCTTTCTGCTTTCTGGTCCCAGTGCAGACATCACACGCCACATCTCTAGGTCCAGCATAGCACAGAGCAGGAGGGGGAGCAGCCTGGAGTCCTGTCTTCTTCAGTTTCTCCACCAGCTCAGCCAACATGTTATTTTTACTCAGCGTAGGCCTTGGACTGAAGGTCTGTCTGCACTGTGGACAGCTATAGACCCCTTTCAGAACATCCTGATCCCAGCAGCCCTCAATACAGCTCCTACAGTAACTGTGTCCACAGGGGATGGCGACTGGTTCCTTCAGTAGATCCAGACAGACAGAACAACAGAACTGGTCCTGGTCCAGCAGAACTCCTGTTGAGCCATTTGGACGGTTGTTCACTCTCACACAGACAGACGACACAGAGACTCAGATCAGTTTCGTTTCCTCAGAAGAGAGTTTGTGAAGGGGGATGGACTTCCTGGTTCTGCCAGAAGGGTGGGGTTAGAGGGAGGGTGGGGTTAGAGGGAGGGAGGAAGAGAGAGAGGAACTGCATGCAACATCAAGAGGGAGACAAATAGTTTTGTTCCAATGTTAGAGCCTTTAACATGGAATAAATGACATAATGAATCTTAAAATGTGAGTTGTTAGAATATATGAAGGGTAACAGTTTTCTATGAAGTACGTATGTATCATTATTTTAATCACCTTTATAATGCCTTATAAATCAATAAGTCCTGAGGAGGTGTGATATATGGTTATTATACAGAACCACGGCTAAGGGCTGTTCTTAGACAAGACACAACACGGATTGAGAATTATCTAACACTTTTCAACAATACAATCACATTTTATTTTATTGGTTTCATACACATATTTATCAGATGTTATTGTGGGTGAAGTGAAATGCTTGTGTTCCTGGGTTCCAACAGTGCAGTAATATCTAACAATGCTTGTGTTCCTGGCTCCAACAGTGCAGTAATATCTAACAATGCTTGTGTTCCCAGCTCCAACAGTGCAGTAATATCTAACAATGCTTGTGTTCCCAGCTCCAACAGTGCAGTAATATCTAACAATGCTTGTGTTCCCAGCTCACAGAGGGCAAATCTAAAAAGTCAATGAAATTATTAGGACAAGCAATGATATATATATATATATATATATATATACACTGTGTACTGTGATGTGATGCATAGACAATTTGGAGTACATCTGTAGTATATCTGAAGAATAGTAGATGTACAGTAGTAGTTATATAGGATGAACCAGGACTAGAATACAGTATATACATATGAAGTGGACAGCAGTAGTTATATAGGATGAACCATGACTGGAATACAGTATATACATATGAAGTGGACAGCAGTAGTTATATAGGATGAACCAGGACTAGAATACAGTATATACATATGAAGTGGGCAGCAGTTGTTATATAGGATGAACCATGACTAGAATACAGTATATACATATGAAGTGGACAGCAGTAGTTATATAGGATGAACCAGGACTGGAATACAGTTATATACATATGAAGTGGACAGCAGTAGTTATATAGGATGAACCATGACTAGAATACAGTAAATACATATGAAGTGGACAGCAGTAGTTATATAGGATGAACCATGACTAGAATACAGTATATACATATGAAGTGGACAGCAGTAGTTATATAGGATGAACCATGACTAGAATACAGTATATACATATGAAGTGGACAGCAGTAGTTATATAGGATGAACCATGACTGGAATACAGTATATACATTTTTATTTATTTCACCTTTATTTAACCAGGTAGGCAAGTTGAGAACAAGTTCTCATTTACAATTGCGACCTGGCCAAGATAAAGCAAAGCAGTTCGACAACATACAACAACACAGAGTTACACATGGAATAAACAAACGTACAGTCAATAATACAGTAAAAAAATAAGTCTATATACAATGTGAGCAAATGAGGTGAGATAAGGGAGGTAAAGGCAAAAAGGCCATGGTGGCAAAGGTAAATACAATATAGCAAGTAAAACTCTGGAATGGTAGATTTGTAGGTGGAAGAAAGTGCAAAGTAGACATAGAAATAATGGGGTGCAAAGGAGCAAAATAAATTAATAAATAAATAAATAAATACATTAGGGGAAGAGGTAGTTGGGCTAAATTATAGATGGGCTATGTACAGGTGCAGTAATCTGTGAGCTGCTCTGACAGCTGGTGCTTAAAGCTAGTGAGGGAGATAAGTGTTTCCAGTTTCAGAGATTTTTGTAGTTCGTTCCAGTCATTGGCAGCAGAGAACTGGAAGGAGAGACGGCCAAAGGAGGAAATGGCTTTGTGGGTGACCAGAGAGATCCCTGACCCTTATCTTCTCTCAAGAAGATGTCTGGTAGGCCATTTTTAAATACCTTTTTTGGACATTTCAAGATAGCAGATGTTTGAGTTGGGTCTATTAACACAGCTGTGAGTTTGTTATTTTTTTCATTTTTTCATTTTTTACAAAATGAGCAGTCCTGGAAGTGACAAATTTTGACTCATATTGAGTGATAAGACTGAGCTATTTAAAAACACTTTTTCAACATTTCAAGATAGCAGTTAGTTCAGTTTGATCTTATTAAAGACAGCTGTATATTATTTTTTTTGACCCAAAAATATTCTATGTTCACGCCCACTTTTTTTGCACTATGTTTGAAGGCTGTCAACTTCTTGTCAGGAGGAGAATCACTTAGCCCTTTCAACTAATTTTCAAATGATAGGATGCCTATTTACAAACACTTTAGTAGGTGCAAGCGTCCCACCTAGCCCATAGAGGTTTAAACCTAAACAGAATAAGTTGCAACTTAAGGTATAATTATTTTATTCATTTTGGACATATTGTTTGGGACCACTTTTTTTTGCTCTGTTTGAAGGCTGTCAGCTTCTTCTCAGGAGGAGAATCACTTAGGCCTTTCAACTAATTTTGGGTTAGTTGGACTACTTTTGGGTTAGTTCTCTCAAGAAGAACTAACCCATCTCAACATGACAGAGAGTAAGACAGGAGAACCTATTTCAACATGACAGAGAGTAAGACAGGAGAACCTATTTCAACATGACGGAGAGTAAGACAGGAGAACCCTATTTCAACATGACGGAGAGTAAGACAGGAGAACCTATTTCACATGACGGAGAGTAAGTCAGGAGTCCCTGATCTTATCTTCTCTCAAGAAGATGTCTGGTAGGCATGGGCTGGGCGATATGGACCAAAAGTCATATCCCGATATATTTAGGCTGAATATCGATATAAGATATATATCCTGATATTTTTTTCTGCAAAGTGAGAGCAAATGTTCAGTCAAAGTCAAAGCCAGATATGACATGTCTCAAGTAGTATTATTGAAAGCGGCTATTTCAGTGAAACAGTTGAAAAATCAAATGAATAAACAATAAACAGGGCTCTTCACCTGGTTCAGTTTAAATGTTCAGCTGTTCAAATAACAACAACATGTAAACATAAACACTGTAGAACAACAGACGACCTTTTTGGAAATCAAAGCTCCATAAGGTGCACATTTAAATAAATACAAATTTCTTAAACAAAAATAGCCTATAAAATAAAATAGGCCTATCTTTTTCTGAATAAATATTATATATAATTTATGAGAAAAGTCAACTTTTTTTTAGTTTGACAACTTTATATGCTTATTAAAATCAATTTACAGATTTCTTCTCCTTTCATAACAAATCCACAGATGCAAATAACGAACATTACAAAATAATAAACTATGACAAACACTATTAAGGGCAGCAATTATATATAAATAAAGAACAAAATAAAGTGCTCAGTTTGAGAAAATGTTTTTTAAACATCAGCCTGAGATTACCATTTGCTTTTTGTTAACTCAATTTCTTATCTGAACAGCCTCAACCAGTTGCACAAGAAACAGACTATCAACTCAATAAACATTTTCCCCTCTTTTTTACTTTGATAAACAGTAATGCTGTCTTGAGGTAGACATTAGAAGACAAGCGTGTCCTCCTTCGTTTAAAAGATTTTGTGCGAGAAACACCAGCCTGTCAACGGCATCCGGCTTCAGAGATGCTCTGTGGCAGGTCACAGATATTGCCACTGCAGCTGAAAACCCCTTTCGGAGGGTGAACTGGTAGCTGGTACCAAGAGATACTTTTTTTGCCAGGTGGCTCAGAGCTGGAAAGACAACTTCATGATCCTTCCACCACTTGAGGGGATCAGTGTCACTCTCCACACTTGCTGACTGCAAGTAACTTGACAGTTCATTTTCAATAGCCTCCCTCTTGGTTGGTGGCGCAGTGGTGGGGCTGTGCGCTGCTTGAAGAAGCTTGCCAGTGTCTTAGGCTTTTGGTGCCACTGCTGCTTCTCCATCTGCAGGCTCAGTTGGCACACGTAGGTAAGGCGGTTGACAGCTGCTCTGATCAGCCAGTAGCGTCTCCACCTCCAAGACAGCTCTGTGCTTCAATGCATCAACTTTTTCACTTGGGATATAGGTGGCCCTGAAGCGTGGATCCACAAATGAAGCCATCTCCAATAGGTCAGTAGTGGCTGGGTCAGAATACTTGCGGTTGAGGTACTCAACAATGCTGGTCTTGATCGATTTGCAAAGCTCGCTATCACCCTCTTCACATGCCAGGAGACTGTCGTTAAAAGGTGCAGCACAGGTTTTACATATGATAGAGTGACGTACTCCTCACCTGACAAAGCATCGGTAAAGTCCTGGAGAGGTTTCAGGACCTTTTGGACTGCTTCTAGGACCTCTAAGTCCTGCCAGGTAGGGACAAGGTGCCTGGTCTTTTTGTCATTAGACAGGACTTTGGCCAGTGCTCCTTCCTGCTCCAGGACTCTCTCTATCATCTGCTGCCTTGATCACCAGCGTGTGGCAGACTCGGTTATGAGTTGGTGACTTGGCAGACCCAGCTGAATCTGGACTTCAGCAAGATGTCTCCTTTTCTTCCAGCTGTACCAAAAACAGCTTACAATTCTCTTGCACAGAGCTTATGCGAGAAAATTTGACTCTGTTTTCACTTTAACACACTCATACAACTAAGTGCTTTCCAAAATCAAGCTTTAGAAATATTCTACATGAATATTTTCTTGTTTCATAGTTTATTTTTTTAATCAACGCCAGTGCTAATCATAAATATCAAATATTATATTCATTTATTTTGTGAATTTGAATCCTGTAAGTGATTTTTATGTATTATTATTTGTGTATAATTTATAAATGATGACTATACTGTATGTACATTTACTGATGTTTCGTTCTTGTTGTTGTTCTTAGTATTTATGCTTAGTATTTAATGCTACTTCATATTTCTACTCCACTAAAAACTCCACAATGTTTAGGCCTACCTACGTGTCAACATTAGTTTCTAGTTACTTTGCAGTTGGCTCTTCAATCCAGAGAAAAAACTATAGTCTATCATAATAACTAAATATGTTACCTTGATGATATCAACAGGCTAACCAGCATTTTAAAGTCATAATTACCTCACCTTTACCAGCTGTAACATTAAAGTGGTAAACACATCAATGCATCACTAATTCTTATCCAATAACCTAATAAATATGGTTCTGAAATCTACCATCCTGTATTGTAAGTGATTTTACTTTTAGCACTTTATGTTTTGTGTTTTATTAATCAATCTTTGGCCAAGACAGCAGCATAAAACAAAACAAGTTGCAGACAGACACAAAGGAAAAATAATGAAAAACTAATATTTTAATGTTTTTTTATTTAAAGTAAAATATGTGAATACTCCTTAATAAAACACTGCACTCCCCAATAGCCAAGTGTAGTCTGATCCGAAACACTGCATCCTCAGCCACTCGTTCAGCTCCACCGCTCTGACCACGTCGCTCCCGTTGGCGGTTGTTATAGCAACTCGGATGATTTTCTTGGAGTTTCCCAGCTTGCGTCCTGCGAGGCCTCAGCTATGATGCTCACCGGTGTGATCCTGAGGGGAAATAACTTGTTTTGGAGACACGACGCTTGTTTTCATCTCCCCAGTCGTTGAATGAAGTGAACATGTCACGCTTCATGTAAGGCTCACATTGTCCTGCTCGACCACATATCGCTGGTCAACGCCAAAATGGGTCCCGTTAGCGAGCCGGTCAGCAAGGCTCTGCCTGACTTCAGTGGACATTTGTGGCAGTGCTTCTCGTGTAAAGTAGTTGGGAAGCTCATATCTCGGGTCCATAGTTTTCAGTAGCTTTTTGAATCCGACTTGTTCCACAGTTGCAACAGGGACCATATCTTTAGCAATGTGATAGGACACCGCTGTAGTTATAGTACACCACTTGCCAATTTTCTTTTCATAAAGGCTCACTGCGGGAAAATGAAGTTTGCAGTGAGCTTTGTTTCGGGGCTTTTTCGGGTTGTCGACGGCTTGCGGCTGGGGCTTCTGCAGCGCGCAGTTTCACACACTCTTCGTATTGCAGTTTGTGCCACTGTTTTAGGTGGTGAAAAAGATTTGTAGTGCTTCCACCCCTGGCTGTAACTTTTTTTTATGGCACTGCCTACATATAACGTGATTTTGTTGCTCATCTGATACTTTGAATCCGAACCATCTCCAAATTACTGAGCCAATGCTTTTTCTTTTACTAACCAATTCCTCGTCAAAACGCTCCGCAGACGCTGTTGCTTCCTCCATGTTTGTTGAAGTGTCGGTTCCTGCCCCTCCGCCCTCTGTGCATGAAAGAGGAGGCGCGGGGAGCAGCGCAGAGAGCTCCGGGTCTGCAGCTTGCTTGGAGCAAGGATCAAAGCGTACATTTGAACTATATCGATATATGCGAAATGGTCTAATTTCATATCACATTTAAAATATATATCGATATATTTTTTATATCGATATATCGCCCAGCCCTAGTCAGGCTGATAAGAACAATTCTTATTTTGTATAACGGGTCACTTAGGATGGCAGTAGCATTGTTGACGAAATGCAGGCATCGCAGCAGAATTAGGAAGCGGTCTTGGGAAAAGAGGGTGGCAAAGAAGGGAGTTGCAAACATAGGATCTGTGCTCCAGTATTCTCTTAGGGAGTTCTTCTTTACTATCCCCATGAGGAGGACTGTCACCAGGAAGGTATACATTTCACTAATTGTGGTTGTCACCCATTTAGCGAGTTTCCCCCTCACTCCTGGCTCTCTCTTCTCCTGTAGCTCCAAGGCATAGCGATTGGTCTCCTGTACTATGTTTCCCACCAGCTCCTCTGTCAGAAACAACTTGAAGCACTCTGCCTCAGATGGAAATGGACTCCAGACTGGGACTCATCAAAACAAACAGCAGGGCCAGGAGGGGTGAAATGACTGGTGGCCTTCCAGCTACCACAGAACTCCTGTACTTCATCCACTGTCGGTCTCCCTCCATCACCACCAGCATCTTCAAAGGGACCTGGTACTTGGTCAGTGGACAAGGGAACCTAGACAGACAGACAGACAGACAGACAGACAGGTTAGAGTTAGGAGGTGTTACTGTACAGACAGACAGACAGACAGACAGACAGACAGACAGACAGACAGGTTAGGGTTAGGAGGTGTTACTGTACAGACAGACAGACAGACAGACAGGTTAGGGTTAGGTGTTACTGTACAGACAGACAGGTTAGGGTTAGGAGGTGTTACTGTACAGACAGACAGACAGACAGACAGGTTAGGGTTAGGAGGTGTTACTGAACAGACAGACAGACAGGTTAGGAGGTGTTACTATACAGACAGACAGACAGGCAGACAGACAGGTTAGAGTTAGGAGGTGTTACTGTACAGACAGACAGACAGAGACAGACAGACAGGTTAGGGTTAGGAGGTGTTACTAGACAGACAGACAGACAGGTTAGGGTTAGGAGGTGTTACTATACAGACAGACAGACAGAGACAGACAGACAGGTTAGGGTTAGGAGGTGTTACTATACAGACAGACAGACAGGTTAGGGTTAGGAGGTGTTACTAGACAGACAGACAGACAGACAGGTTAGGGTTAGGAGGTGTTACTGGACAGACAGACAGACAGACAGGTTAGGGTTATGAGGTGTTACTATACAGAGAGACAGACAGACAGGTTAGGGTTAGGAGGTGTTACTATACAGACAGACAGACAGGTTAGAGTTAGGAGGTGTTACTGAACAGACAGACAGACAGACAGGTTAGGAGGTGTTACTAGACAGACAGACAGACAGAGAGACAGACAGACAGGTTAGGGTTAGGAGGTGTTACTGAAAAGACAGACAGACAGACAGACAGAGAGACAGACAGAGAGACAGGTTAGAGTTAGGAGGAAAAAAATGCATGGCTGCACGCTGAAACTAATCGTCGGATTACTGTCGATTTCTAGAAAGTGTTTTACCTAATTATTTCGATCAATGGTGAGCTCACCCCGTGATGTGATTAATTATACATAGTAATTGCTATTAGCTAATTCATATTGTAGTTCACGCCAGCCGAGAGTTAGAAAATATGACTGCTTGTGTTGGGTCAATCTTTCTTCAGTTAGCGCTACGACAAATGTAGCCTACATTTTTCCGGTTAGGATGATTGTATTGTGCTATATATATATTTCTGTGTGTTGTGACATGAGTATGAAATTGTCATTCTGGTTGTTTTAGGGACTCCTGAAACAACCAGCAAACCAGGCTGTCGTTCTGTGAAACAGTGAATGTATAGAATCTAGTTAGCTGAAGAATTTACTGTAAATTGAATGTACAATTGTGTAAGCTTGCCTTGCTGATATTTGCCATGCAGATAGATGAAATAACGTAGCTAGCTATGTTCTTGCTTATTGTGCAGTGGATGATTAAAATACCTGTATGCCTATGGATGTGTAGCTAGCTATCTAGCCGATCTGTGTATGGACCCAAACGTTTGGTATACATATTAGTTCAGAACCTATGAACCTCAGCTATCATAGCCAGTTGTATCAACTTCAAAACAGCCTGAATGACATTAATGAAGCCTATGGATTGAGTAGAATATAATATAACTTTTGTGCCAAGGATGCAAGTTGTATATACATGTAGTTATTACCATGCATGAGATCCCCACATTGTAGCCTGTACATTTAATATATTCACTGATCATGTACTCTACCTTGGCAAATAAAGGTGCAGTTTAGGTATGAATGTCTTTGAGATTATTTTTCAGTCATATCCAATACCAGGAGTATCAAATTCCAGTCTTTGAATGACGCTGTGTCTGCATGTATGTATTACAATTATACACTTCAACAGTGTTTACCAATCTTGGTCCTGGGACATCAATGGTTACACATTGTAACTAATAGACTAGAAACAGGATTTAACTAGTTAATTCATATATACAGAAATATAATGTTAAAAAACAGAACACCACTTCCTATGCATCATGTAAATACTCTAACACTGGTTCATCTCAACATCTAATGCCCTTCATCTGCATTGATCTGATAAACACAGGATAGGTGGAGTATTTCATCACATTACAATTATAGGTAGGTAATTCATATATACTGCTCAAAAAAATAAAGGGAACACTTAAACAACACATCCTAGATCTTAATGAAAGAAATAATCTTATGAAATACTTTTTTCTTTACATAGTTGAATGTGCTGACAACAAAATCACACAAAAATAATCAATGGAAATCCAATTTATTAACCCATGGAGGTCTGGATTTGGAGTCACACTCAAAATTAAAGTGGAAAACCACACTACAGGCTGATCCAACTTTGATGTAATGTCCTTAAAACAAGTCAAAATGAGGCTCAGTAGTGTGTGTGGCCTCCACGTGCCTGAATGACCTCCCTACAACGCCTGGGCATGCTCCTGATGAGGTGGCGGATGGTCTCCTGAGGGATCTCCTCCCAGACCTGGACTAAAGCATCCGCCAACTCCTGGACAGTCTGTGGTGCAACGTGGCGTTGGTGGATGGAGCGAGACATGATGTCCCAGATGTGCTCAATTGGATTCAGGTCTGGGGAACGGGCGGGCCAGTCCATAGCATCAATGCCTTCCTCTTGCAGGAACTGCTGACACACTCCAGCCACATGAGGTCTAGCATTGTCTTGCATTAGGAGGAACCCAGGGCCAACCGCACCAGCATATGGTCTCACAAGGGGTCTGAGGATCTCATCTCGGTACCTAATGGCAGTCAGGCTACCTCTCAATTTAGAACACACATTTAGAACCCTCATTTAGAACGCTCATTTAAACGCTCATTTAGAACGTTCCTTTAGAACCCTCATTTAGAACGCTCATTTAGAACCCTCATTTAGAACGCTCCTTTAGAACCCTCATTTAGAACCCTCATTTAGAACCCTCATTTACAACAACAATCAGCATTTGAGCTGGACACACTTTTTTCAGAAACTATTTACACAAAAACACACACAGTCCTTACAAAGTTTATCTCCAGAATGTGAGCAGTTTATTTTTGGATGCAAATGGTTCAGATATTCACAGAAGTATATATATTTAATCACTGAACAGTAGCAGACCTAACTTCATCTGTTCCTGACTCTGGATAGTGGATTAAAAAGACCACCTGTTGTTACATCAACACCAGACATCATGATTCATGGAAATGGACATTGTATTTTATCAAATATGAAAACCTTAAATCTCTTCAAATTCAAATCAGTCAGAAAATAAGGATTGTACATAAAACAGAGCAGAATAAATCATCACATCTGGGGACCATCACCACCAGCATGACTAGTATCTATGTGGACCCTACTACAGTTTAACCAGCTCAGCTATAGACTACACCAGCATGACTAGTATCTATGTGGACCCTACTACAGTTTAACCAGCTCAGCTATAGACTACACCAGCATGACTAGTATCTATGTGGACCCTACTACAGTTTAACCAGCTCAGCTATAGACTACACCAGCATGACTAGTATCTATGTGGACCCTACTACAGTTTAACCAGCTCAGCTATAGACTACACCAGCATGACTAGTATCTATGTGGACCCTACTACAGTTTAACCAGCTCAGCTATAGACTACACCAGCATGACTAGTATCTATGTGGACCCTACTACAGTTTAACCAGCTCAGCTATAGACTACACCAGCATGACTAGTATCTATGTGGACCCTACTACAGTTTAACCAGCTCAGCTATAGACTACACCAGCATGACTAGTATCTATGTGGACCCTACTACAGTTTAACCAGCTCAGCTATAGACTACACCAGCATGACTAGTATCTATGTGGACCCCACTACAGTTTAACCAGCTCAGCTATAGACTACACCAGCATGACTAGTATCTATGTGGACCCTACTACAGTTTAACCAGCTCAGCTATAGACTATACCAGCATGACTAGTATCTATGTGGACCCTACTACAGTTTAACCAGCTCAGCTATAGACTACACCAGCATGACTAGTATCTATGTGGACCCTACTACAGTTTAACCAGCTCAGCTATAGACTACACCAGCATGACTAGTATCTATGTGGACCCTACTACAGTTTAACCAGCTCAGCTATAGACTACACCAGCATGACTAGTATCTATGTGGACCCTACTACAGTTTAACCAGCTCAGCTATAGACTACACCAGCATGACTAGTATCTATGTGGACCCTACTACAGTTTAACCAGCTCAGCTATAGACTACACCAGCATGACTAGTATCTATGTGGACCCTACTACAGTTTAACCAGCTCAGCTATAGACTACACCAGCATGACTAGTATCTATGTGGACCCTACTACAGTTTAACCAGCTCAGCTATAGACTACACCAGCATGACTAGTATCTATGTGGACCCTACTACAGTTTAACCAGCTCAGCTATAGACTACACCAGCATGACTAGTATCTATGTGGACCCTACTACAGTTTAACCAGCTCAGCTATAGACTACACCAGCATGACTAGTATCTATGTGGACCCTACTACAGTTTAACCAGCTCAGCTATAGACTACACCAGCGTGACTAGTATCTATGTGGACCCTACTACAGTTTAACCAGCTCAGCTATAGACTACACCAGCATGACTAGTATCTATGTGGACCCTACTACAGTTTAACCAGCTCAGCTATAGACTACACCAGCATGACTAGTATCTATGTGGACCCTACTACAGTTTAACCAGCTCAGCTATAGACTACACCAGCATGACTAGTATCTATGTGGACCCTACTACAGTTTAACCAGCTCAGCTATAGACTACACCAGCATGACTAGTATCTATGTGGACCCTACTACAGTTTAACCAGCTCAGCTATAGACTACACCAGCATGACTAGTATCTATGTGGACCCTACTACAGTTTAACCAGCTCAGCTATAGACTACACCAGCATGACTAGTATCTATGTGGACCCTACTACAGTTTAACCAGCTCAGCTATAGACTACACCAGCATGACTAGTATCTATGTGGACCCTACTACAGTTTAACCAGCTCAGCTATAGACTACACCAGCATGACTAGTATCTATGTGGACCCTACTACAGTTTAACCAGCTCAGCTATAGACTACACCAGCATGACTAGTATCTATGTGGACCCTACTACAGTTTAACCAGCTCAGCTATAGACTACACCAGCATGACTAGTATCTATGTGGACCCTACTACAGTTTAACCAGCTCAGCTATAGACTACACCAGCATGACTAGTATCTATGTGGACCCTACTACAGTTTAACCAGCTCAGCTATAGACTACACCAGCATGACTAGTATCTATGTGGACCCTACTACAGTTTAACCAGCTCAGCTATAGACTACACCAGCATGACTAGTATCTATGTGGACCCTACTACAGTTTAACCAGCTCAGCTATAGACTACACCAGCATGACTAGTATCTATGTGGACCCTACTACAGTTTAACCAGCTCAGCTATAGACTACACCAGCATGACTAGTATCTATGTGGACCCTACTACAGTTTAACCAGCTCAGCTATAGACTACACCAGCATGACTAGTATCTATGTGGACCCTACTACAGTTTAACCAGCTCAGCTATAGACTACACCAGCATGACTAGTATCTATGTGGACCCTACTACAGTTTAACCAGCTCAGCTATAGACTACACCAGCATGACTAGTATCTATGTGGACCCTACTACAGTTTAACCAGCTCAGCTATAGACTACACCAGCATGACTAGTATCTATGTGGACCCTACTACAGTTTAACCAGCTCAGCTATAGACTACACCAGCTTGACTAGTATCTATGTGGACCCTACTACAGTTTAACCAGCTCAGCTATAGACTACACCAGCATGACTAGTATCTATGTGGACCCTACTACAGTTTAACCAGCTCAGCTATAGACTACACCAGCATGACTAGTATCTATGTGGACCCTACTACAGTTTAACCAGCTCAGCTATAGACTACACCAGCATGACTAGTATCTATGTGGACCCTACTACAGTTTAACCAGCTCAGCTATAGACTACACCAGCATGACTAGTATCTATGTGGACCCTACTACAGTTTAACCAGCTCAGATATAGACTACACCAGCATGACTAGTATCTATGTGGACCCTACTACAGTTTAACCAGCTCAGCTATAGACTACACCAGCATGACTAGTATCTATGTGGACCCTACTACAGTTTAACCAGCTCAGCTATAGACTACACCAGCATGACTAGTATCTATGTGGACCCTACTACAGTTTAACCAGCTCAGCTATAGACTAGACCAGCATGACTAGTATCTATGTGGACCCTACTACAGTTTAACCAGCTCAGCTATAGACTACACCAGCATGACTAGTATCTATGTGGACCCTACTACAGTTTAACCAGCTCAGCTATAGACTACACCAGCATGACTAGTATCTATGTGGACCCTACTACAGTTTAACCAGCTCAGCTATAGACTACACCAGCATGACTAGTATCTATGTGGACCCTACTACAGTTTAACCAGCTCAGCTATAGACTACACCAGCATGACTAGTATCTATGTGGACCCTACTACAGTTTAACCAGCTCAGCTATAGACTACACCAGCATGACTAGTATCTATGTGGACC
>NW_027675427.1:175000-290000 GCF_965601325.2 Salmo salar
TGCTTTATCTTGGCCAGGTCGCAGTTGTAAATGAGAACTTGTTCTCAACTAGCCTACCTGGTTAAATAAAGGACTTGTTCTCAACTGGCCTACCTGGTTAAATAAAGGACTTGTTCTCAACTGGCCCACCTGGTTAAATAAAGGACTTGTTCTCAACTGGCCTACCTGGTTAAATAAAGGTTTCATTAAAAAGTCTGGCAATAACTTAACTTTTCATTAATTAGACAGACTCCTCTAAATAATAAATATAATAAAATAACAAAAAAACAGTTAAATGCTAAGTACTATACATAGGTTTTATTTAAAAAATAACAATAGAACCTATTTAGTACTATAATGGTATTTACTAACATAATATTATTACTATAATAGTTTCTAAAGGGGTTCTAGGCTACCCTACCCTAGAATTAGGGTTCAGGATAAAACAGGTTATACGTAGGGTTAGAGTTTCTGTACAGCACTTTGTGACATCTGCTGATGTAAAAAGGTCTTTATAAATACATTAGATTGATTGTTAGGTTCAGGGTATTTAAAGAGATAAACTGTATGGGTTTATATCTCTCTTGCTCCTCCCTGTGGTCTTCTGTGGGAACTACATACCTCATTCACCACACTTGATAGGCTCATAATCTGAGGTAGCAACTGAGTCAGAGCTACAAATCAATGATCTCCACCTATCCATTAGGTTTACAACTCAGTGAACCTGCGCAGCATTCTCTCTATTTGATGTCTACGAACCAACAGATTTCAACGATTATCATATTACCCAGCAGCCATTTAGAAACAAATAAAATAAGGTTAGTTAATAATCAGTTACCTGAGGTAAACCTACAAGGTTAACGCGGGCTGGAAGAGAATTACTTCAAAACCACAGCAAACAGCTGGGACATATAGTAATATTATATATATATAATATTAAATCACTGGGCTCCTCTGTGCTAACAAACCCTGTGTACCACCCCTCCCCTGTTTAACCTTGAATTTCGTTCAGAAAAACACTTCCACATTTAGCAAAACGAACCAACTCTTTACGGATCTGTACGGTGGTAATAAACGGAGGCAGATTAGACACCACTACTCTTGTCGAAATCAGCACCAACACAACCCCTCACATAAATCATACTGGTAACTAGCCGGGTAACAAGACTCACCTTTTACATTACCACAACCACCGCCTTGTTCATTCTGGATACAGAGTGTATATGTTCCTCTCCCACCTGTTCACCGACCAGGATCAATAATTCCTCCACACCATTCTCCACAACGCACCTGAAGAGACAGCGTTTCTTCTCCACTCGGTTGAGGACATCAAACTACCCTACTCCCTCCTCAACTCTAACCGATAAACAGCGGAAACCGATAAACAAACCCTCCCACCATGACAAAATACATTTGGAAAATAGGCAAAAGAATAGCTGCACTCTTCACGAATGACAAAACCTCACGTTACCAACTTCTTCTTCTTCTTCTATGGTATAATGGAGGTCCTCAAACCAACGTTAAAGGAGCATGGCGCCTCCTACTGTGCTGGAGTGTTCAATCACGGTTTACACCATTTCTAAATCCTCCTACCTAACTCAGTACTTCTGAGAAAATAAAAAAGATCCCTACTAACTTCTAATAGACCCTCCCCCATCCCCCAAATCCCTTCCAAACCCCCATCCAACCCCGTCCAACCTCAATGACCCTACACTTCAATCTTTCCCTCTCTTCAACATCCTTACAACAATATAACAACACATGCTGCACCGTTTCATTGACAATACCCTCCAGACACAAACCATTCACATGCTGCCAACCAGATGGAAGGACCAGTTCAATGTACAATGTCCTAAACACAATCGAGGAAACACCACCTCTTCCTTCCTAATCTGACCTTTGAACCTTGGTCCACCGACCTTTCTTTGGAGGGCATATAAATGCCGTCCCTTGTGCTCAGAGTCCCATCTCTTCTCCCACACATCTATCAAAATGGCTCTGATCTCACATTTGTCCTCACCTCTACCCAGTGGAACATTAATATATATTATATCTTGTTTTGAAGTTATTTTAGCTAACTAGTCTACAATTTCATTCCATTCCACACCCGAATGTGCTGGGACCCAGCAGAATCTCACTACTAGACCCATTCTCTCAATTCTCCATAATAACATTAATACCTCCAATAGTAGGTCACTCCTAATAGATTTACCAGATGATAAACTATTCAATACAGACAGAGAATCTGAGGATACTATAATTCTAACAGGCTGTACGTCCTCCACCCACTGGAGGACAACTATTATCACCAACAGTTCAACTGAGTACACTGACAGTTCATCTGTTAGTCTTCTACATATCTGCACATCACATTCAGGAAGGTAAACACCTGCTCCTGTGGGCCCACTATCTGGGCCCTTGGATCCATCTGTGAAAAGAGGTAAAAAAAAAGCATAACAACTTCTACCAATGTAATTGTCAACCAGTTTCCCTTTATCACTGACTTCTGACCCAATCTTTCCTTTTGTCTACCAAGGTTAGCTCAACAACAGGATCTGGGAGTAACCATGGAGGAACATCCCCTATCACCACAGAAAGGGCCAACCTCCAACTCCCTGAAACTACTCTCATCAGCAAGCTTTCCAACTGTCCAACCAAAACCACTGCCTTGTCTACTAGTATATTCCCAACAGTCATCTAGAACAGTAGCAGTGGGATGCTCAACCTCACAGCCTTTCAACCCAATAAGCTAATGACAATTTATTACGTCGTATATCCAAAGGCATCTCACCTGCCTCAACTGGTCTATAATATAAATCCATGATATTATGGGATACAAAATGGGAAAAGGGGAAATTATGATAATACTAAAAAACATCCTTCTAACTAACCCTCCACTACTTTGACCCTATCTGCTCCTGCACCAGGCAAACTAACCCTACACTCATTAAAACCCACTACCCCATTCCACTACTTTGACCCTATCTGCTCCTGCACCAGGCCAACTAACCCTACAATCATTAAAACCCACTACCCCATTCCACTACTTTGACCCTATCTGCTCCTGCACCAGGCCAACTAACCCTACACTCATTAAAACCCACTACCCCATTCCACTACTTTGACCCTATCTGCTCCTGCACCATGCCAACTAACCCTACACTCATTAAAACCCACTACCCCATTCCACTACTTTGACCCTATCTGCTCCTGCACCAAGCCAACTAACCCTACACTCATTAAAACCCACTACCCCATTCCACTACTTTGACCCTATCTGCTCCTGCACCAGGCCAACTAACCCTACACTCATTAAAACCCACTACCCCCATTCCACTACTTTGACCCTATCTGCTCCTGCACCAGGCCAACTAACCCTACACTCATTAAAACCCACTACCCCATTCCACTACTTTGACCCTATCTGCTCCTGCACCAGGCCAACTAACCCTACACTCATTAAAACCCACTACCCCATTCCACTACTTTGACCCTATCTGCTCCTGCACCAGGCCAACTAACCCTACACTCATTAAAACCCACTACCCCATTCCACTACTTTGACCCTATCTGCTCCTGCACCAGGCCAACTAACCCTACACTCATTAAAACCCACTACCCCCATTCCACTACTTTGACCCTATCTGCTCCTGCACCAGGCCAACTAACCCTACACTCATTAAAACCCACTAGCCCATTCCACTACTTTGACCCTATCTGCTCCTGCACCAGGCCAACTAACCCTACACTCATTAAAACCCACTACCCCATTCCACTACTTTGACCCTATCTGCTCCTGCACCAGGCCAACTAACCCTACACTCATTAAAACCCACTACCCCCATTCCACTACTTTGACCCTATCTGCTCCTGCACCAGGCCAACGGCCTGGGAGGACGGGACACCACCACCCAACACACCCTGGAACTCTTCTGAAGTCAAATCTAGTATGACCAAATACTTCTCTGCAGCTGCCACCAAAACATATTTTTTTCTGTGATTTACATTCCATTTCTGCGGTACAGTTGATAACCATTTGCTATGAACACTAAGAAGCCAACCTTACTGAAGCATATATCACTGGTTGGCCCATCCCTCTGTGCTGTCACAGATCTACTACTCACAGGGATCCTCTCAGGATCCCTCAGCCTTGACCCATCCTCCTCTACTTTCTTCACTGCCTCAGCAGTGACAACCTGTTCCCAACAGTGGGGTCAGTGGGATTGGATAGGGGCCCCTCTACCTCTCTCTCTCTCTCTCTCTGACTGGAGGAGACAGGTGAAATGGTGTGTCTCCTCTGGTCAACAATACTCACCTTGAAAGACTCCACAGCCTGTTGGAGCTCCTTCAGCTCCTTCTCTCTCTCCTGGAATCTCTGCTGGACCTTCTGCTGACTCATCCCCAGCTGCCTCTGTGGAGAATCACTCTTCAATGAGCTATCAAGCTTTATTAGTCCAGTAGATCAATAGTATAGTAATGTGACATAGGGCCCATAGAGAGGAAGGTCTAAAAAATGGATGGTCCATTTACTAAATGATATTTATTTGTTGCTATGTGAATGATTATAGTTGTTATGGTAGGACTACATGTATCAACAGGTTGAGACTGAACTTTGGACTCATAAAAGGGCATTCAGAATGATAATAGTGTTTGACATTATAAAATGGTGATACATCTGGAGAATCTGGGTTGACATATCTATATACTCAAGGTTTGTGTTCATATTTGTTCTGCTGAGGATTCATTTCATTTCAATGATCTCATATTCAAACAGCCTTAGTTCCTACTGTATCTTTAATTCTTTGTTTATCAGACAGTCACCAATAAGTTGTTCTGGTCTTACCTGTTTCTCAGTCCTCTCTGCTGCAGCTGACACTGTATCATGGCCTTTATGTTCGTCCATCAAACACTGATAACAGATACACTGCTGATCGGTACGACAGTAAACCTCCAGCAGTTTGTCATGATGAGAGCAGATCTTCTCCTGTAGTTGTGTGGTGGCTTTGACCATCTTGTGCCTCTTCAAAGCAGGAAATTCGTAATGAGATTGGAGGTGAGTCTCACAGTAAGAGGCCAGACACACCAGACAGGACATGAGGGCTTTCTGCTTTCTGGTCCCAGTGCAGAAATCACACGCCACATCTCTAGGTCCAGCATAGCACAGAGACGGAGGGGGAGCAGCCTGGAGTCCTGTCTTCTTCAGTTTCTCCACCAGCTCAGCCAACATGTTATTTTTCCTCAGATTAGGCCTTGGAGTGAAGGTCTCTCTGCACTGAGGACAGCTATAGACCCCTTTCAGAACATCCTGATCCCAGCAGCCCTCAATACAGCTCCTACAGTAACTGTGTCCACAGGGGATGGCGACTGGTTCCTTCAGTAGATCCAGACAGACAGAACAACAGAACTGGTCCTGGTCCAGCAGAACTCCCTGTTGAGCCATTTGGACGGTTGTTCACTCTCACACAGACAGACGACACAGAGACTCAGATCAGTTTCGTTTCCTCAGAAGAGAGTTTGTGAAGGGGGATGGACTTCCTGGTTCTGCCAGAGGGGTGGGGTTAGAGGGAGGGGTTAGAGGGAGGGAGGGGTTAGAGGGAGGGTGGGGTTAGAGGGAGGGAGGAAGAGAGAGAGGAACTGCATGCAACATCAAGAGGGAGACAAATAGTTTTGTTTCAATGTTAGAGCCCTTAACATGGAACAAATGACATAATGAATCTTAAAATGTGATTTGTTAGAATATATGAAGGGTAACAGTTTTCTATGAAGTACGTATGTATCATTATTTTAATCACCTTTATAATAACTTATAAATCAATAAGTCCTGAGGAGGTGTGATATATGGTTATTATACAGAACCACGGCTAAGGGCTGTTCTTAGACAAGACACAACACGGATTGAGAATTATCTAACACTTTCAACAATACAATCACATTTTATTTTATTGGTTACATACACATATTTATCAGTTGTTATTGTGGGTGAAGTGAAATGCTTGTGTTCCTGGTTCCAACAGTGCAGTAATATCTAACAATGCTTGTGTTCCTAGCTCCAACAGTGCAGTAATATCTAACAATGCTTGTGTTCCCAGCTCCAACAGTGCAGTAATATCTAACAATGCTTGTGTTCCCAGCTCCAACAGTGCAGTAATATCTAACAATGCTTGTGTTCCCAGCTCCAACAGTGCAGTAATATCTAACAATGCTTGTGTTCCCAGCTCACAGAGGGCAGAAGTCAATGAAAATATTAGGACAAGCAATGATATATATATATATATACATATATACACTGTATACTGTGATGTGATGCATAGACAATTTGGAGTACATCTGTAGTATATCTGAAGAATAGTAGATGTACAGTAGTAGTTATATAGGATGAACCAGGACTAGAATACAGTATATACATATTAAGTGGACAGCAGTAGTTATATAGGATGAACCATGACTGGAATACAGTATATACATATGAAGTGGACAGCAGTAGTTATATAGGATGAACCATGACTAGAATACAGTATATACATATGAAGTGGACAGTAGTAGTTATATAGGATGAACCAGGACTAGAATACAGTATATACATATGAAGTGGACAGCAGTAGTTATATAGGATGAACCAGGACTGGAATACAGTATATACATTTGTATTTATTTCACCTTTATTTAACCAGGTAGGCAAGTTGAGAACAAGTTCTCATTTACAATTGCGACCTGGCCAAGATAAAGCAAAGCAGTTCGACAACATACAACAACACAGAGTTACACATGGAGTAAAACAAACATACAGTCAATAATACAGTAAAAACATAAGTCTATATACATTGTGAGCAAATTAGGTGAGATAAGGGAGGTAAAGGCAATAAATAGGCCATGGTGGCAAAGTAAATACAATATAGCAAGTAAAACACTGGAATGGTAGATTTATAATTTGAAGAAAGTTCAAAGTTAAAATATAAATAATATGGTGCAAAGGAGCAAAATAAATAAATAAATAAATACAGTAGGGGAACAAGTAGTAGTTTGGGCTAAATTATAGATGGGCTATGTACAGGTGCAGTGATCTGTGAGCTGCTCTGACAGCTGGTGCTTAAAGCTAGTGAGGGAGATATGTGTTTCCAGTTTCAGAGATTTTTGTAGTTCGTTCCAGTCATTGGCAGCAGAGAACTGGAAGAAGAGGCGGCCGAAGGAGGAAATGGCTTTGTGGGTAACCAGAGAGATCCCTGACCTTATCTTCTCTCAAGAAGATGTCTGGTAGGCCCATTTAAATACCTTTTTTGGACATTTGAAGATAGCAGATGTTTGAGTTGGGTCTATTAACACAGCTCTGAGTTGTTATTATTATTATTTTATTTTTTTTGACAAAATGAGCACTCCTGGAAGTGACAGATTTTGACTCATATTGAGTGATAAGACTGAGCTATTTAAAAACACTTTTTCAACATTTCAAGATAGCAGTTAGTTCAGTTTGATCTTATTAAAGACAGCTGTATATTATTTTTTTTGACCCAAAAATATTCTATGTTCACGCCCACTTTTTTTGCACTATGTTTGAAGGCTGTCAACTTCTTGTCAGGAGGAGAATCACTTAGCCTTTCAACTAATTTTGAAATGATAGGATGCCTATTTAAAAACACTTTTTCAACATTTCAAGATAGCAGTTAGTTCAGTTTGATCTTATTAAAGACAGCTGTATCATTTTTTTAATTCATTTTGACATATTGTTTGGGACCACTTTTTTTGCACTATGTTTGAAGGCTGTCAGCTTCTTCTCAGGAAGAGAATCACTTAGCCTTTCGACTAATTTTGGGTTAGATGGACTAATTTTGGGTTAGTTCTCTCAAGAAGAGTCCTAATATCTCTATCGGTCGCCCCAGCGTGAGTTCCTAATATCTCTATCGGTCGCCCCAGCGTGAGTTCCTAATATCTCTATCGGTCGCCCCAGCGTGAGTTCCTAATATCTCTATCGGTCGCCCCAGCGTGAGTTCCTAATATCTCTATCGGTCGCCCCAGCGTGAGTTCCTAATATCTCTATCGGTCGCCCCAGCGTGAGTTCCTAATATCTCTATCGGTCGCCCCAGCGTGAGTTCCTAATATCTCTACCGGTCGCCCCAGCGTGAGTTCCTAATATCTCTACCGGTCGCCCCAGCGTGAGTTCCTAATATCTCTATCGGTCGCCCCAGCGTGAGTTTCTAATATCTCTATCGGTCGCCCCAGCGTGAGTTCCTAATATCTCTATCGGTCGCCCCAGCGTGAGTTCCTAATATCTCTATCGGTCGCCCCAGCGTGAGTTCCTAATATCTCTATCGGTCGCCCCAGCGTGAGTTCCTAATATCTCTATCGGTCGCCCCAGCGTGAGTTCCTAATATCTCTATAGGTCGCCCCAGCGTGAGTTCCTAATATCTCTATCGGTCGCCCCAGCGTGAGTTCCTAATATCTCTATCGGTCGCCCCAGCGTGAGTTCCTAATATCTCTATCGGTCGCCCCAGCGTGAGTTCCTAATATCTCTATCGGTCGCCCCAGCGTGAGTTCCTAATATCTCTATCGGTCGCCCCAGCGTGAGTTCCTAATATCTCTATCGGTCGCCCCAGCGTGAGTTCCTAATATCTCTATCGGTCGCCCCAGCGTGAGTTCCTAATATCTCTATCGGTCGCCCCAGCGTGAGTTCCTAATATCTCTATCGGTCGCCCCAGCGTGAGTTCCTAATATCTCTATCGGTCGCCCCAGCGTGAGTTCCTAATATCTCTATCGGTCGCCCCAGCGTGAGTTCCTAATATCTCTATCGGTCGCCCCAGCGTGAGTTCCTAATATCTCTATCGGTCGCCCCAGCGTGAGTTCCTAATATCTCTATCGGTCGCCCCAGCGTGAGTTCCTAATATCTCTACCGGTCGCCCCAGCGTGAGTTCCTAATATCTCTACCGGTCGCCCCAGCGTGAGTTCCTAATATCTCTATCGGTCGCCCCAGCGTGAGTTTCTAATATCTCTATCGGTCGCCCCAGCGTGAGTTCCTAATATCTCTATCGGTCGCCCCAGCGTGAGTTCCTAATATCTCTATCGGTCGCCCCAGCGTGAGTTCCTAATATCTCTATCGGTCGCCCCAGCGTGAGTTCCTAATATCTCTATCGGTCGCCCCAGCGTGAGTTCCTAATATCTCTATAGGTCGCCCCAGCGTGAGTTCCTAATATCTCTATCGGTCGCCCCAGCGTGAGTTCCTAATATCTCTATCGGTCGCCCCAGCGTGAGTTCCTAATATCTCTATCGGTCGCCCCAGCGTGAGTTCCTAATATCTCTATCGGTCGCCCCAGCGTGAGTTCCTAATATCTCTATCGGTCGCCCCAGCGTGAGTTCCTAATATCTCTATCGGTCGCCCCAGCGTGAGTTCCTAATATCTCTATCGGTCGCCCCAGCGTGAGTTCCTAATATCTCTATCTGTCGCCCCAGCGTGAGTTCCTAATATCTCTATCTGTCGCCCCAGCGTGAGTTCCTAATATCTCTATCGGTCGCCCCAGCGTGAGTTCCTAATATCTCTATCGGTCGCCCCAGCGTGAGTTCCTAATATCTCTATCGGTCGCCCCAGCGTGAGTTCCTAATATCTCTATCGGTCGCCCCAGCGTGAGTTCCTAATATCTCTATCGGTCGCCCCAGCGTGAGTTCCTAATATCTCTATCGGTCGCCCCAGCGTGAGTTCCTAATATCTCTATCGGTCGCCCCAGCGTGAGTTCCTAATATCTCTATCGGTCGCCCCAGCGTGAGTTCCTAATATCTCTATCGGTCGCCCCAGAGTGAGTTCCTAATATCTCTATCGGTCGCCCCAGCGTGAGTTCCTAATATCTCTATCGGTCGCCCCAGCGTGAGTTCCTAATATCTCTATCGGTCGCCCCAACGTGACGAGTAGTAGGGTCCACATAGATACTAGTCATGCTGGTGTAGTCTATAGCTGAGCTGGTTAAACTGTAGTAGGGTCCACATAGATACTAGTCATGCTGGTGTAGTCTATAGCTGAGCTGGTTAAACTGTAGTAGGGTCCACATAGATACTAGTCACGCTGGTGTAGTCTATAGCTGAGCTGGTTAAACTGTAGTAGGGTCCACATAGATACTAGTCATGCTGGTGTAGTCTATAGCTGAGCTGGTTAAACTGTAGTAGGGTCCACATAGATACTAGTCATGCTGGTGTAGTCTATAGCTGAGCTGGTTAAACTGTAGTAGGGTCCACATAGATACTAGTCATGCTGGTGTAGTCTATAGCTGAGCTGGTTAAACTGTAGTAGGGTCCACATAGATACTAGTCATGCTGGTGTAGTCTATAGCTGAGCTGGTTAAACTGTAGTAGGGTCCACATAGATACTAGTCATGCTGGTGTAGTCTATAGCTGAGCTGGTTAAACTGTAGTAGGGTCCATTTCCATGAATCATGATGTCTGGTGGTGATGTATATTGGTTGTCATTCAGAACCATTGATATGTTTTCTCAGTTGGTTCTCTGTCTCTATGTAATTCTCCTCAGTATCATTGATCAGTTCGGCCCTAATTGATGTTTCTCTGTCACCTGGAGCTGCATGGAAAATGGTCCAGGAACAAAAGGACAATTCAGGACTAGTCAGTCCACTACAAGCTGGTATCACTTACTTTCTACTAAACTATATGGACTGGTTTCCCAGACACAGATTAATCCTAGTCCTGGACTAAAAAGCGTGTTCAATGTAGATGTCCAGGAAACCGGCCCTAAATGTGTCATCTTTCATCCTCCCATACTGCTCAGTCCAGCAACATTAAACCTGTCCAGCAGGTGGTGCTATTGACCAAACAATAAAACCAGCAGATATCTGGACTTGCCACTCAGTATATCAGTAATGTTCAGAATAGTACTTTAATATCATTGGAGATTGATGGTCTTTTTAATCCACTATCCAGAGTCAGGAACAGATTAAATTAGGTCTGCTACTGTTCAGTGATTAAATATGATTTATGGTGATGGGAAATAAAAAATCCAACACTAAACTTCATCTAGTAATAGTTTTCCTTTGTTATTTATTCCAAGGTGAGTCTTTAACTTGTAAATGGATTGTGTGGAGGTGAGCTAGTGGTGTGGCTGATAGAATAGAATGAAAAGGGAGGAAGAGGAAGAGGGGAGGAGTGAAGGGCTGTTAAAGAAACCAGATGAGGAAGAGAAAGATATTCAGGGGAATTACTGGTCTCTGTTCCAAATGGTTCCCTATTCCCTACGTAGTGCACTACGGTGCTTCTGACCAGGTCTAAAGTAGTGTTCTACGTAGGGAATAGGGTGTAGATTTATTAGAATATCATGCTTTAGTGTTTGTCACAAAACAATATTAGATCTCCACCCACCCACACATTGTTATGTTGTCAAGTTGTTCCTCTGTGTTCCTGATTGAAAATCCATTAACAATGAATCACAAACTAATGATATTCCAGTTGTGTTTAGACATCTTCATGTCTGACGTCCCCCAGTTCTGTTCAGACCCGTTGAACTGGGTCACATTGTAAATTGTACAATGTGTACAAGGGTACATATTAAGTTGTACTCTTGGCTGTAGTAGATGGCCTCTACTGTTTCCGTGTTGTCGATGTTGGTGCTTATGGGAAGTGATGGCGGGACCCTCCGGGACTCTGCCTTTGGCCAGGCACTTCAGGATGGCACCCTGGAGATTCCACCACCTGCATCACTCCCTGGGGCTGAAGACCTGGGACCTGTTCCTCACGTCGTCGTCGGCGACGAGGCCTTCCCTTTAAGACCCAACCTCATGAGGCCCTACGCTGGACGCCAGCTGCCATTGCCAAAGCCTGTAAGGATCTTTAACAAACGACTGTCCAGGGCAAGGTTAGTTGTTGAATGCGCCTTTGGGATTCTGGCAGCCCGGTGGATAATGTATCGGAGAGTGCTTGGTCTCAGCCCCTCAAATGTCGATGCCTGCGTGAAGGCCACGTGTTCTCCACAACTACCTGCAGAGGTCATTCCAGGAGCCGCTCCGGATGGAGATGGGCACGCCAAATGGTCACCTACCTGATGTCACCAGGGCAGGTGCCAACAACGCCCCCAGACAGGCACTCCAGGTGAGGGAGAAGCTGACCACCTACTTCTCATCGCCAGCAGGTGAAGTTCCATGGCAGTTTGCCGTGGAGGGAAACAGCTCTTTGAAGAGTCCAATAACACAAAGGTTATTTTAAGAACCATCCACCGTTGTCCATAAAATATCATTTTTTTCCCCAGATGACTTTATGTATCATTGTCTCTCTTCATTTGGAAGCTATATTTAAGTGACATTTGGGAGTAAAGACCACACCTTAAAACCCCTTCCCTCTCTCATTAACGTCAGTATTATACACACCTGGCATGGTACATCAGGTGAGCAGGACCACACCTTAACCCCTTCCCTCTCTCATTAACGTCAGTATTATACACACCTGGCATGGTACATCAGGTGAGCAGGACCACACCTTAACCCCTTCCCTCTCTCATTAACATCAGTATTATACACACCTGGCATGGTACATCAGGTGAGCAGGACCACACCTTAACCCCTTCCCTCTCTCATTAACGTCAGTATTATACACACCTGGCATGGTACATCAGGTGAGCAGGACCACACCTTAACCCCTTCCCTCTCTCATTAACGTCAGTATTATACACACCTGGCATGGTACATCAGGTGAGCAGGACCACACCTTAACCCCTTCCCTCTCTCATTAACGTCAGTATTATACACACCTGGCATGGTACATCAGGTGAGCAGGACCACACCTTAACCCCTTCCCTCTCTCATTAACGTCAGTATTATACACACCTGGCATGGTACATCAGGTGAGCAGGACCACACCTTAACCCCTTCCCTCTCTCATTAACGTCAGTATTATACACACCTGGCATGGTACATCAGGTGAGCAGGACCACACCTTAACCCCTTCCCTCTCTCATTAACGTCAATATTATACACACCTGGCATGGTACATCAGGTGAGCAGGACCACACCTTAACCCTTCCCTCTCTCATTAACGTCAGTATTATACACACCTGGCATGGTACATCAGGTGAGCAGGACCACACCTTAACCCCTTCCCTCTCTCATTAACGTCAGTATTATACACACCTGGCATGGTACATCAGGTGAGCAGGACCACACCTTAAAACCCCTTCCCTCTCTCATTAACGTCAGTATTATACACACCTGGCATGGTACATCAGGTGAGCAGGACCACACCTTAACCCCTTCCCTCTCTCATTAACGTCAGTATTATACACACCTGGCATGGTACATCAGGTGAGCAGGACCACACCTTAACCCCTTCCCTCTCTCATTAACGTCAGTATTATACACACCTGGCATGGTACATCAGGTGAGCAGGACCACACCTTAACCCTTCCCTCTCTCATTAACGTCAGTATTATACACACCTGGCATGGTACATCAGGTGAGCAGGACCACACCTTAACCCTTCCCTCTCTCATTAACGTCAGTATTATACACACCTGGCATGGTACATCAGGTGAGCAGGACCACACCTTAACCCCTTCCCTCTCTCATTAACGTCAGTATTATACACACCTGGCATGGTACATCAGGTGAGCAGGACCACACCTTAACCCCTTCCCTCTCTCATTAACGTCAGTATTATACACACCTGGCATGGTACATCAGGTGAGCAGGACCACACCTTAACCCCTTCCCTCTCTCATTAACGTCAGTATTATACACACCTGGCATGGTACATCAGGTGAGCAGGACCACACCTTAACCCTTCCCTCTCTCATTAACGTCAGTATTATACACACCTGGCATGGTACATCAGGTGAGCAGGACCACACCTTAACCCCTTCCCTCTCTCATTAACGTCAGTATTATACACACCTGGCATGGTACATCAGGTGAGCAGGACCACACCTTAACCCCTTCCCTCTCTCATTAACGTCAGTATTATACACACCTGGCATGGTACATCAGGTGAGCAGGACCACACCTTAACCCCTTCCCTCTCTCATTAACGTCAGTATTATACACACCTGGCATGGTACATCAGGTGAGCAGGACCACACCTTAACCCCTTCCCTCTCTCATTAACGTCAGTATTATACACACCTGGCATGGTACATCAGGTGAGCAGGACCACACCTTAACCCTTCCCTCTCTCATTAACGTCAGTATTATACACACCTGGCATGGTACATCAGGTGAGCAGGACCACACCTTAACCCCTTCCCTCTCTCATTAACGTCAGTATTATACACACCTGGCATGGTACATCAGGTGAGCAGGACCACACCTTAAAACCCCTTCCCTCTCTCATTAACGTCAGTATTATACACACCTGGCATGGTACATCAGGTGAGCAGGACCACACCTTAACCCCTTCCCTCTCTCATTAACGTCAGTATTATACACACCTGGCATGGTACATCAGGTGAGCAGGACCACACCTTAAACCCCTTCCCTCTCTCATTAACGTCAGTATTATACACACCTGGCATGGTACATCAGGTGAGCAGGACCACACCTTAACCCCTTCCCTCTCTCATTAACGTCAGTATTATACACACCTGGCATGGTACATCAGGTGAGCAGGACCACACCTTAACCCCTTCCCTCTCTCATTAACGTCAGTATTATACACACCTGGCATGGTACATCAGGTGAGCAGGACCACACCTTAACCCCTTCCCTCTCTCATTAACGTCAGTATTATACACACCTGGCATGGTACATCAGGTGAGCAGGACCACACCTTAACCCCTTCCCTCTCTCATTAACGTCAGTATTATACACACCTGGCATGGTACATCAGGTGAGCAGGACCACACCTTAACCCTTCCCTCTCTCATTAACGTCAGTATTATACACACCTGGCATGGTACATCAGGTGAGCAGGACCACACCTTAACCCCTTCCCTCTCTCATTAACGTCAGTATTATACACACCTGGCATGGTACATCAGGTGAGCAGGACCACACCTTAACCCTTCCCTCTCTCATTAACGTCAGTATTATACACACCTGGCATGGTACATCAGGTGAGCAGGACCACACCTTAACCCTTCCCTCTCTCATTAACGTCAGTATTATACACACCTGGCATGGTACATCAGGTGAGCAGGACCACACCTTAACCCCTTCCCTCTCTCATTAACGTCAGTATTATACACACCTGGCATGGTACATCAGGTGAGCAGGACCACACCTTAACCCCTTCCCTCTCTCATTAACGTCAGTATTATACACACCTGGCATGGTACATCAGGTGAGCAGGACCACACCTTAACCCCTTCCCTCTCTCATTAACGTCAGTATTATACACACCTGGCATGGTACATCAGGTGAGCAGGACCACACCTTAACCCTTCCCTCTCTCATTAACGTCAGTATTATACACACCTGGCATGGTACATCAGGTGAGCAGGACCACACCTTAACCCTTCCCTCTCTCATTAACGTCAGTATTATACACACCTGGCATGGTACATCAGGTGAGCAGGACCACACCTTAACCCTTCCCTCTCTCATTAACGTCAGTATTATACACACCTGGCATGGTACATCAGGTGAGCAGGACCACACCTTAACCCCTTCCCTCTCTCATTAACGTCAGTATTATACACACCTGGCATGGTACATCAGGTGAGCAGGACCACACCTTAACCCCTTCCCTCTCTCATTAACGTCAGTATTATACACACCTGGCATGGTACATCAGGTGAGCAGGACCACACCTTAACCCCTTCCCTCTCTCATTAACGTCAGTATTATACACACCTGGCATGGTACATCAGGTGAGCAGGACCACACCTTAACCCTTCCCTCTCTCATTAACGTCAATATTATACACACCTGGCATGGTACATCAGGTGAGCAGGACCACACCTTAACCCCTTCCCTCTCTCATTAACGTCAGTATTATACACACCTGGCATGGTACATCAGGTGAGCAGGACCACACCTTAACCCCTTCCCTCTCTCATTAACGTCAGTATTATACACACCTGGCATGGTACATCAGGTGAGCAGGACCACACCTTAACCCTTCCCTCTCTCATTAACGTCAGTATTATACACACCTGGCATGGTACATCAGGTGAGCAGGACCACACCTTAAAACCCCTTCCCTCTCTCATTAACGTCAGTATTATACACACCTGGCATGGTACATCAGGTGAGCAGGACCACACCTTAACCCTTCCCTCTCTCATTAACGTCAGTATTATACACACCTGGCATGGTACATCAGGTGAGCAGGACCACACCTTAACCCTTCCCTCTCTCATTAACGTCAGTATTATACACACCTGGCATGGTACATCAGGTGAGCAGGACCACACCTTAACCCTTCCCTCTCTCATTAACGTCAGTATTATACACACCTGGCATGGTACATCAGGTGAGCAGGACCACACCTTAACCCTTCCCTCTCTCATTAACATCAGTATTATACACACCTGGCATGGTACATCAGGTGAGCAGGACCACACCTTAAAACCCCTTCCCTCTCTCATTAACATCAGTATTATACACACCTGGCATGGTACATCAGGTGAGCAGGACCACACCTTAACCCCTTCCCTCTCTCATTAACGTCAGTATTATACACACCTGGCATGGTACATCAGGTGAGCAGGACCACACCTTAACCCCTTCCCTCTCTCATTAACGTCAGTATTATACACACCTGGCATGGTACATCAGGTGAGCAGGACCACACCTTAACCCCTTCCCTCTCTCATTAACGTCAGTATTATACACACCTGGCATGGTACATCAGGTGAGCAGGACCACACCTTAACCCCTTCCCTCTCTCATTAACGTCAGTATTATACACACCTGGCATGGTACATCAGGTGAGCAGGACCACACCTTAACCCTTCCCTCTCTCATTAACGTCAGTATTATACACACCTGGCATGGTACATCAGGTGAGCAGGACCACACCTTAACCCCTTCCCTCTCTCATTAACGTCAGTATTATACACACCTGGCATGGTACATCAGGTGAGCAGGACCACACCTTAACCCCTTCCCTCTCTCATTAACGTCAGTATTATACACACCTGGCATGGTACATCAGGTGAGCAGGACCACACCTTAACCCCTTCCCTCTCTCATTAACGTCAGTATTATACACACCTGGCATGGTACATCAGGTGAGCAGGACCACACCTTAACCCCTTCCCTCTCTCATTAACGTCAGTATTATACACACCTGGCATGGTACATCAGGTGAGCAGGACCACACCTTAACCCCTTCCCTCTCTCATTAACGTCAGTATTATACACACCTGGCATGGTACATCAGGTGAGCAGGACCACACCTTAACCCCTTCCCTCTCTCATTAACGTCAGTATTATACACACCTGGCATGGTACATCAGGTGAGCAGGACCACACCTTAACCCCTTCCCTCTCTCATTAACGTCAGTATTATACACACCTGGCATGGTACATCAGGTGAGCAGGAGCACTAATTAAGGTTATAGGACATTCAGTTAGTATGATAACTAAGGGAAAGGGTAACCTAGGGTCCATACAAATAGTACAGTTTAACACCATGTTCACTGGCCTGACAAAACACAGGTGGGAAAAAAATGAATTAGGAAGAGAATGTGTTTTTACTTTCATCTTGTCTTAGATCTGCGAAGGTGTAGGGACGAAATGAGCAGATTAAGTCTAAATGAGATATTAATAAACAACTGACTATGAAAACATCATTTAATAAGTATTCAAGTACAGGAACGAACATGACCGGTAAGTGTAAAAAATGTTTAAAAAAATACAACTATTGAAAGAGGTGCGTGTGCGTGTAAACATTTCAAAAAGAGCATCTGTGAATTCTTCAGTGTATGAGTTTCAATTCTGTCAATTCAGAAATCTATGTAACACTAATAATGAATGCTATCCCGAGACTTTATAAACTAATGACTATGAATTGACTGAATTTAAACGGAACAGACGTGTGTGAAAAGAAAGGTACAATGATGGAGGTGAAAAACAACAACCAGACAACTCCTCTCCTCTTCCTGTCCTTCCTGTGAGCTGGCTCTCCTCTTCCTGTCCTTCCTGTGAGCTGCTCGGCTAAATGGACTCCATCTCTGGAAGGGAAGAACAACAACCAGACAACTCCTCTCCTCTTCCTGTCCTTCCTGTGAGCTGCTCGGCTAAATGGACTCCATCTCTGGAAGGGAACAACAACCAGACAACTCCTCTCCTCTTCCTGTCCTTCCTGTGAGCTGCTCGGCTAAATGGACTCCATCTCTGGAAGGGAACAACAACCAGACAACTCCTCTCCTCTTCCTGTCCTTCCTGTGAGCTGCTCGGCTAAATGGACTCCATCTCTGGAAGGGAACAACAACCAGACAACTCCTCTCCTCTTCCTGTCCTTCCTGTGAGCTGCTCGGCTAAATGGACTCCATCTCTGGAAGAGAACAACAACCAGACAACTCCTCTCCTCTTCCTGTCCTTCCTGTGAGCTGCTCGGCTAAATGGACTCCATCTCTGGAAGGGAACAACAACCAGACAACTCCTCTCCTCTTCCTGTCCTTCCTGTGAGCTGCTCGGCTAAATGGACTCCATCTCTGGAAGGGAACAACAACCAGACAACTCCTCTCCTCTTCCTGTCCTTCCTGTGAGCTGCTCGGCTAAATGGACTCCATCTCTGGAAGGGAACAACAACCAGACAACTCCTCTCCTCTTCCTGTCCTTCCTGTGAGCTGCTCGGCTAAATGGACTCCATCTCTGGAAGGGAAGAGAAAAACAACACATACAAGCTTAACATAATAGAAAAACATAAAAGGTGAGATTTATGTTAACTAAATACTGCTTGTATAGTGTAGTTAGAGGCATAAATATTGGAACAGTGCAGTAAAGTTGGTAATACTTGCTGTTTACTCATGGAATTTGTATTTCAGAGATAAAGATGAATATGACAGGAAAATATTTAGACAGTAAACTGTTGTTTAGGGATATTTTCTAACCTAGAAACAACAGCTGTACATTTGCCTCATATTAATACTTTGATCTGAAATACCAATTAGCCTACATGAGTATACTGTAAAGAATGACCTACTTCACTGTCGCAACACTTATGACACTACCTGTGATGTGGAGAAGAAAAAAAACGTACCATTGAACTCGGCTTGGAAAAGCAGCTGATACATTTTAACTTTGACTGCTGCTTTTCTTTGCTGAGGCAGCCTCTTCAGGGTTGTGGCACCAGGCTCATGGCAAAGAGGGTCTCTTCATCCTCCTTCCTGTGAGCATCAGGTTGGGCTGCATCCCTCTCGACGGCTTGGAGGAGCCTCTGCTGAAATGAGTTGAGTGGATCTGGAACCTTTGACGCCTGGTGTGACGTTGTTCCTCTTCGTTTCTCTCTCTGTTTGTCTCCACGGCCACATCCTGTTCAACGAGGTCCTCAGTGGTCACTTCCGTGAGGTTCATAATAATCTCAGGTGGTCCTAGATCCAGAGGTGCTTCCTCCATTTCATCGTCTTCCATGGCTGCACCGATGGTGGTCATACTTGTGGATGATGTAGACATTGTAGAGGGTCTCGCTGCACCGATGGTGGTCATACTTGTGGATGATGTAGACATTGTAGAGGATCTCGCAGCACCGGTGGTGGTCATACTTGTGGATGATGTAGACATTGTAGAGGATCTCGCAGCACCGATGGTGGTCATACTCGTGGATGATGTAGACATTGTAGAGGGTCTCGCTGCAGCGGTGGAGGCGATGGTCGCAGTTGTAGGTGACATTGAGGGTCTTGATGCACCGGTGGGGACAACACTTGTGGATGATGTAGTAGAGGGTCTGGCTGTAAAATTGCCACTCGTTGCCCTAGGCACAATAAATGGATCCAGAAAAGAAAGAATGTGGCAGAAGCACCAAGGCTGCTGGCCTGAAGCTGCTGACCCAGACCTCTTCTTCTCTTTCTCTGTCCTTCTCTCTCTCTCTGATACCTGTCCCTGAGTCCTCTCCACTTCCTCCTCCAGTCTTCTTCTACATAGACATGATAAGCCAAACCATTACCTAGCATACCTATAGTTATTAGATAGCTATCATGGATATGTCACCTACTGTACACATAGACACACACACGGTTATCTGACCAAATTATCAGGGGTACAGTAGTATCTACCATTTCTAGGACTATTTATGACATACACACTCACTCTTTCAAACATGATTATTTGGTAAAGTTATCAGGGGTAGTAACTAGCATAATTTATTTGACTATTTATTTCACACACACACCTCATTGGCTAGGTTAGCAAGCTAGGTTAGCTAGCTAGCTAACTAGCCACATCTAGCACGTGCTCACTACTAAACTGACCTGGCAATCCTACTATTGTGGACACTTGTCTCCAAGCAGCATTTTTTGTGTTTATGTCCCTGTAGCTGTCAGCAGTTGTGTCAAAAAGACACGGTTTTGAGGATACTGCGAAAATGATTCTCTCCTCCATGTGTACAACCGCATGCGACCATCTGCAAAAGGTGCCTGCATCAGTATAGTTGCCTAGCTGCGCAAAATGTTACGTAGCAGTGATGCAATGACGCAGTCGGTGTGTTCGAAGCGTCAGTATAGTTGCGTAGCTGCGCAAAATGTTACGTAGCAGTGATGCAATGACGCAGTCGGTGTGTTCGAAGTGTAAGTGACCCGTTATACAAAATAAGAATTGTTCTTATCAGCCTGACTAGGGCTGGGCGATATATCGATATAAAAAAATATATCGATATATATTTTAAATGTGATATGAAATTAGACCATTTCGCATATATCGATATAGTTCAAATGTACGCTTTGATCCTTGCTCCAAGCAAGCTGCAGACCCGGAGCTCTCTGCGCTGCTCCCCGCGCCTCCTCTTTCATGCACAGAGGGCGGAGGGGCAGGAACAGACACTTCAACAAACATGGAGGAAGCAACAGCGTCTGCGGAGCGTTTTGACGAGGAATTGGTTAGTAAAAGAAAAAGCATTGGCTCAGTAATTTGGAGATGGTTCGGATTCAAAGTATCAGATGAGCAACAAAATCACGTTATATGTAGGCAGTGCCATAAAAAAAGTTACAGCCAGGGGTGGAAGCACTACCAATCTTTTTCACCACCTAAAACAGTGGCACAAACTGCAATACGAAGAGTGTGTGAAACTGCGCGCTGCAGAAGCCCCAGCCGCAAGCCGTCGACAACCCGAAAAAGCCCCGAAACAAAGCTCACTGCAAACTTCATTTTCCCGCAGTGAGCCTTTATGAAAAGAAAATTGGCAAGTGGTGTACTATAACTACAGCGGTGTCCTATCACATTGCTAAAGATATGGTCCCTGTTGCAACTGTGGAACAAGTCGGATTCAAAAAGCTACTGAAAACTATGGACCCGAGATATGAGCTTTCCAACTACTTTACCCGAGAAGCACTGCCACAAATGTCCACTGAAGTCAGGCAGAGCCTTGCTGACCGGCTCGCTAACGGGACCCATTTTGGCGTTGACCAGCGATATGTGGTCGAGCAGGACAATGTGAGCCTTACATGAAGCGTGACATGTTCACTTCATTCAACGACTGGGGGAGATGAAAACAGCGTCGTGTCTCCAAAACAAGTTATTTCCCCCCAGGATCACACCGGTGAGCATATAGCTGAGGCCTCGCAGGACGCAAGCTGGGAAACTCCAAGAAAAGCATCCGGTTGCTATAACAACCGCCAACGGGAGCGACGTGGTCAGAGCGGTGGAGCTGAACGATGAGGATGCAGTGCTTCGGTCAGACTACACTTGGCTATTGGGGAGTGCAGTGTTTTATTAAGGAGTATTCACATATTTTACTTTAAAGAAAAAAACATATTAAAATATTAGTTTTTTATTATTTTCCTTTGTGTCTGTCTGCAACTTGTTTTGTTTTATGCTGCTGTCTTGGCCAAAAATGGATTAATAAAACACAAAACATAAAGTGCTAAAAGTAAAATCACTTACAATACAGGATGGTAGATTTCAGAACCATATTTATTAGGTTATTGGATAAGAATTAGTGATGCATTGATGTGTTTACCACTTTAATGTTACAGCTGGTAAAGGTGAGGTAATTATGACTTTAAAATGCTGGTTAGCCTGTTGATATCATCAAGGTAACATATTTAGTTATTATGATAGACTATAGTTTTTTCTCTGGATTGAAGAGCCAACTGCAAAGTAACTAGAAACTAATGTTGACACGTAGGTAGGCCTAAACATTGTGGAGTTTTTAGTGGAGTAGAAATATGAAGTAGCATTAAATACTAAGCATAAATACTAAGAACAACAACAAGAACGAAACATCAGTAAATGTACATACAGTATAGTCATCATTTATAAATTATACACAAATAATAATACATAAAAATCACTTACAGGATTCAAATTCAGAAAATAAATGAATATAATATTTGATATTTATGATTAGGACTGGCGTTGATTTAAAAAAATAAACTATGAAACAAGAAAATATTAATGTAGAATATTTCTAAAGCTTGATTTTGGAAAGCACTTAGTTGTGTGAGTGTGTTAAAGTGAAAACAGAGTCAAATTTTCTCGCATAAGCACATTTGTTTAATAGTTTTTTTATGATTCTGACAGGACATGGCATGAATGACAAGCGCGTCACCCGGGCCATTTCTCTGTGCAAGAGAATTGTAAGCTGTTTTTGGTACAGCTGGAAGAAAAGGAGACATCTTGCTGAAGTCCAGATTCAGCTGGGTCTGCCAAGTCACCAACTCATAACCGAGTCTGCCACACGCTGGGGATCAAGGCAGCAGATGATAGAGAGAGTCCTGGAGCAGGAAGGAGCACTGGCCAAAGTCCTGTCTAATGACAAAAAGACCAGGCACCTTGTCCCTACCTGGCAGGACTTAGAGGTCCTAGAAGCAGTCCAAAAGGTCCTGAAACCTCTCCAGGACTTTACCGATGCTTTGTCAGGTGAGGAGTACGTCACTCTATCATATGTAAAACCTGTGCTGCACCTTTTTAACCACAGTCTCCTGGCATGTGATAGCGAGCTTTGCAAATCGATCAAGACCAGCATTGTTGAGTACCTCAACCGCAAGTATTCTGACCCAGCCACTACTGACCTATTGGAGATGGCTTCATTTGTGGATCCACGCTTCAGGGCCACCTATATCCCAAGTGAAAAAGTTGATGCATTGAAGCACAGAGCTGTCTTGGAGGTGGAGACGCTACTGGCTGATCAGAGCAGCTGTCAACCGCCTCACCTACGTGTGCCAACTGTGCCTGAGCCTGCAGATGGAGAAGCAGCAGTGGCACCAAAAGCTAAGACACTGGCAAGCTTCTTCAAGCAGCGCACAGCCACCACCACTGCGCCACCAACCAAGAGGGAGGCTATTGAAAATTAACTGTCAAGTTACTTGCAGTCAGCAAGTGTGGAGAGTGACACTGATCCCCTCAAGTGGTGGAAGGATCATGAAGTTGTCTTTCCAGCTCTGAGCCACCTGGCAAAAAAAAGTATCTCTTGGTACCAGCTACCAGTTCACCCTCCGAAAGGGTTTTCAGCTGCAGTGGCAATATCGTGACCTGCCACAGAGCATCTCTGAAGCCGGATGCCGTTGACAGGCTGGTGTTTCTCGCACAAAATCTTTAAACGAAGGAGGACACGCTTGTCTTCTAATGTCTACCTCAAGACAGCATTACTGTTTATCAAAGTAAAAAAAAGAGGGGGAAAATGTTTATTGAGTTGATAGTCTGTTTGTTGTGCAACTGGTTGAGGCTGTTCAGATAAGAAATTGAGTTAACAAAAAGCAAATGGTAATCTCAGGCTGATGTTTAAAAAACATTTTCTCAAACTGAGCACTTTATTTTGTTCTTTATTTATATATAATTGCTGCCCTTACTAGGGTTTGTCATATTTTATTATTTTGTAATGTTCGTTATTTGCATCTGTGGATTTGTTAGAAAGGAGAAGAAATCTGTAATTTGATTTTAATAAGCCATTTAAAGTTGTCAAACTAAAAAAAAAAGTGTACTTTTCTCATAAATATATATAATATTTATTTCAGAAAAAGATAGGCCTATTTTATTTTATAGGCTATTTTTTAATAAGATATTTGTATTTATTTAAATGTGCACCTTATGGAGCTTTGATTTTGAAAAAAAAAGGTCGTCCTGTTGTTCTACAGTGTTTATGTTTACATGTTATTGTTATTTGAACAGCTGAGCATTTAATCTGAACCAGGTGAAGAGCCCTGTTTATTGTTTATTCATTTGATTTTTCAACTGTTCACTGAAATAGCCGCTTTCAATAAAACTACTTGAGACATGTCATATCTGGCTTTGACTTTGACTGAACATTTGCTCTCACTTTGCAGAAAAAATATCAGGATATAATCTTATATCGATATTCAGCCTAAATATATCACACACAGGAATACACACTGAGCCTGCACTTGCATGTTTTGCTCACCTCATTCTTAAAAAAAAACTAGGTTTGAGTTGTGGTATCCACTCAGATTAAAGGTGGGTTCATCTGCTCTGTTCCCCAAGTGTGGTCTCCCTCAGATCCCAAGTTAGAGGGATCCCTTGTGCACCATTTACCCAGGTCGTCAGGAGCCAGGTCATTTACCCAGGTCGTCAGGAGTCAGGTCATTTACCCAGGTCGTCAGGAGTCAGGTCATTTACCCAGGTCGTCAGGACCCAGGTCATTTACCCAGGTCGTCAGGAACCAGGTCATTTACCCAGGTCGTCAGGAGCCAGGTCATTTACCCTGGTCGTCAGGAGCCAGGTCATTTACCCAGGTTGTCAGGTCATTTACCCAGGTCATCAGGAGCCAGGTCATTTACCCAGGTCGTCAGGAGTCAGGTCATTTACCCAGGTCATCAGGAGTCAGGTCATTTACCCAGGTCGTCGGGTCATTTACCCAGGTCGTCAGGAGTCAGGTCATTTACCCAGGTCGTCAGGAGTCAGGTCATTTACCCAGGTCGTCAGGAGTCAGGTCATCAGGAGTCAGGTCATTTACCCAGGTCGTCAGGAGCCAGGTCATTTACCCAGGTCGTCAGGAGCCAGGTCATTTACCCAGGTCGTCAGGAGCCAGGTCATTTACCCAGGTCATCAGGAGTCAGGTCATTTACCCAGGTTGTCAGGTCATTTACCCAGGTCATCAGGAGCCAGGTCATTTACCCAGGTCATCAGGAGCCAGGTCATTTACCCAGGTCGTCAGGAGCCAGGTCATTTACCCAGGTCGTCAGGAGCCAGGCCATTTACCCAGGTCGTCAGGAGCCAGGTCATTTACCCAGGTCATCAGGAGCCAGGTCATTTACCCAGGTCATCAGGAGCCAGGTCATTTACCCAGGTCGTCAGGAGCCAGGTCATTTAGCCAGGTTGTCAGGAGCCAGGTCATTTACCCAGGTCGTCAGGAGCCAGGTCATTTACCCAGGTCGTCAGGAGCCAGGTCATTTACCCAGGTCATCAGGAGTCAGGTCATTTACCCAGGTCGTCAGGAGCCAGGTCATTTACCCAGGTCATCAGGAGTCAGGTCATTTACCCAGGTCGTCAGGAGCCAGGTCCTTTACCCAGGTCATCAGGAGCCAGGTCATTTACCCAGGTCATCAGGAGCCAGGTCATCAGGAGTCAGGTCATTTACCCAGGTCGTCAGGAGCCAGGTCATTTACCCAGGTCGTCAGGAGCCAGGTCATTTACCCAGGTCGTCAGGAGCCAGGTCATTTAACCAGGTCATCAGGAGCCAGGTCATTTACCCAGGTGGTCAGGAGCCAATGTCATTTACCCAGGTTGTCAGGAGACAGGTCATTTACCCAGGTCGTCAGGAGTCAGGTCATTTACCCCGGTCGTCAGTTCATTTACCCAGGTCGTCAGGAGCCAGGTCATTTACCCAGGTCATCAGGAGCCAGGTCATTTACCCAGGTCATCAGGAGCCAGGTCATTTACCCAGGTCGTCAGGAGCCAGGCCATTTACCCAGGTCGTCAGGAGCCAGGTCATTTACCCAGGTCGTCAGGAGCCAGGTCATTTACCCAGGTCGTCAGGAGCCAGGTCATTTACCCAGGTCGTCAGGAGCCAGGTCATTTAGCCAGGTTGTCAGGAACCAGGTCATTTACCCAGGTCGTCAGGAGCCAGGTCATTTACCCAGGTCGTCAGGAGCCAGGTCATTTACCCAGGTCGTCAGGAGTCAGGTCCTTTACCCAGGTCATCAGGAGCCAGGTCATTTACCCAGGTCATCAGGAGCCAGGTCATCAGGAGTCAGGTCATTTACCCAGGTCGTCAGGAGCCAGGTCATTTACCCAGGTCGTCAGGAGCCAGGTCATTTACCCAGGTCGTCAGGAGCCAGGTCATTTACCCAGGTCATCAGGAGCCAGGTCATTTACCCAGGTCGTCAGGAGCCAGGTCATTTACCCAGGTCATCAGGAGCCAGGTCATTTACCCAGGTCGTCAGTCACCAAGTCAAGATTCACGTTCCCATCGCCAAATGTGGTTGTTAATTTCTTTAATATCAAATGAGACAAACTTATCACACATGTCAGAGTTATAGTTAAACTAAATCTTCATTCACTTAATAATAAGGGAGCAGGTCAATACAACATACAATTATAAAGTGAATCAATTGAGTGCTCTACGATAATGATGGCTGGTCGACGAATCACTCCCAGATGATTCATTGAGAGCCATGAGACAAAAGTACCAAGGTCTTTTGCACCCCTTTCAACCTACATGACAAACAACAGATGTATAGAACGGGTCACAAGGTTAAGATTTGTATGAAAGATACTTATAATTCTCAGCAGACAGTATCTGCTGTAAAAACAGTACTCTTTGTGTAGAGACCAGGGTCTGGCCCTGAGGTCATCTCTCCCTGGTACCATATAGAACAGAAACATTAACTCATGTTCTGGAATGCGGTCTCTTTAGGTTTTATCACCCAAAAGACATTGTAAATCTCCTGTCAGTGTTTTCTCCCAGAGGCCCATCCTCAGTAGAACACAGACACAATAGTTCTAAGAACCCTCTATTCAGTTGCATAAAACAAACATTTGATGCAATAAAAGTACAATAACATAATCTTGCAATTTTGCTCTCAGTGTCCACTGAAAGTTGACTAGTAACAACAACTGGGACCTAAAAGACACCCACCATGAGACCCACTAAATCTGCCCAAGAAGAGGAAAACAAAAGAAAAACCCACACCAAACTTAAAGACAGGAAGTAAACCAAAAAGGTGGAGCAACTAAAGGTGTTGACTCTCCACATGTATCAAGACAACTGGAGCACTGGGCCAGACACTCTTAAATAGAACCTGGACCAGCTCAGGTGAAACACCTTCCCACTAACGAGATGGACAAGCCAGCACAGGTGTAACACATACTGACTAACGAGGTGACACCAATCAGTGCGTCCTACGTGCTACATTCCAAACCTCAAAACAAAAATAGAAAAACCAAAGACGGTAACACCTTAAGAGAATGCTTACCAACAACAGAAAAAAACTTCCAATTCACATTATAATCAACTACAATGCTTCACCAATATAAACATGGTGTCCACTGGCTGTCAACAATTCAAGACAATATATATACACTTCTAGAACTCTAGTCTTCCTAAAACTCACTAGCTTCTAGAACTCTCATCCCCTTGGAACGAGCCCAAACAAAACTCATCTCCAATAGGTAAAAACATGTAGTCAAAATAAATTGTGATCCATGGCAACTGGCTAAACACAAAACACTCAACTTTTTAACTGCCCACCCTTGAGACAATCAGCAACCAAGTTGTCCTCACCACTGACATGTCTGATTTCAAGAGGAAACTACTGCAATATCCATAGTAACTTTCCACCTCACTGCGGAGCTTCTCTCTCTTTTCAGGGTTCACTAGATAGGCATGTTGTTGGATCGGGGCCCAGTCCCCAATGTCATGCTCTAGTACATTTGGGTTGGGACATCTGAGAATGAACCCTGATATTCTAAAAGCAGGATAACAATGTCAATATAATAGTCAGTTGGTTACATAAATAATTATTACTAAATGTTCCATGAAATGTAAATATGAAATATTTGGTTGCATAGTCTTATTTTCAACAGCTTTTCAATTACATGTTGCTAGGTGGGATATCCCCAATGTCAAAACACAATTTTAACATGTCCAAATCTAAACATAAAATGTGCTATATACACAAACATCTGCCACAATAATCATATTACTTGTATTTTTTAAAACAAGCTCCTTATAAACTGCACAAGCACGAAAAACGCTGTTGTTTTGACAAGTAGCAATAAATCATTGATATCGATTAGGGGGAAAATCAGGTTGTTTGTGCTGTTGAAACTAACACAACTAAAAAACACATGGAAATGGGAGATATATTTTACCTCACTGGTTAGAGGACAACCTGCAGAAGACTGTCAGCTACATTTTGGAGTGATGCATTTCAATTTAGGGGTCGCTAAACAAAGGAACACAACACTTATTTGTCATAACTCATCGATATCATGTTGAAATCAATTGTGTGACAGAAGGGAGATGAGGTTGCGCGTCCTGTTAAAACTAACAGCTCAAAACCACACAGAATCTGGGAATAATGTGTATATCACTGGTTAGAGGACAACTTGTAGAAAACAGATCGCTACATTTTGAAGTGTTGCATTTTGATTCCAGTGGGTCACCAACGTGGTAAGTATAACACAGCTCTTTTTTTGTTAGTCACTTTTTGTTAAATCTCATAAATAGTAACTCTTTCAATTCAGAGCCTAGATTTTCCCCCTGAGGCTAATATCCATATCATGTTGAAATCAATAGAACAGGGGACAAACGTTTAGGGTTCTACATTGTGACACTATTAAAATACTCCTTCTACAATGTTAAAACATTCTACATTGTGACATCATTAAAATACTCCTACTACAATGTTAAAACATTCTAAATTGTGACATCCTTAAAATACTCCTACTACAATGTTAAAACATTCTACATTGTGACATTATATCATTGATATCATGAAACAACTCCTTCATGTATTTTCTGATGTTTGATCAGATGTCTTTTACCGGAGAATCTCTTGTCACACTGATCACAGCTATAAGGTTTCTCTCCTGTGTGTGTTCTCTGGTGTCGAGTCAGACAGCCAGATGTAGTAAAACTCTTCCCACATTGACCAGAGCTTTAAGGTTTCTCTCCTGTGTCTTCTCTGGTGTCGAGTCAGAGAGCCAGATGCAGCAAACCTCTTCCCACATTGATCACAACTATAAGGTTTCTCTCCTGTGTGTATTCTCTGGTGTACAGTCAGGTAACTAGATTAAATAAAACTTTTCACACATTGATTACAACTAAAAGATTTCTCTCCTGTGTGTATCCTCTGGTATGATAACAGGTTGCTTGACTGAGTAAAACTCTTCCCACATTGAGTACAGCTGTATAGTTTCTCTCCTGTGTGTATTCTCTGGTGTAGAGTCAGAGAGAAAGATGTAGTAAAACTCCTCCCACATTGATCACAGCTGTAAGATTTCTCTCCAGTGTGAATTCTCAGGTGTACTTTTAGTGCTTTTAATCTTAAGTAACTCTTCCCACAATCAAAACAGTGGTGAGATTTCTCTCCTGTGTGTGTTCGCTGGTGTATTTTAAGTTCTGATGAAGATTTGCAATGTTTTCCACAGTCAGAGCAGCAGATAGATTTCTTCCCTGTGGGTCTCTGCTGGTGTTTCTTGAGGTGATAGAATCTGGACAGACTCTTCTCTGACTCGTTAGCATCATGATGTTGAGGATCCCCAGAGGATCCATGATAGTAACGTCTCTCTCCTGTGTGAACAAGTCAGACAGATAGTTAAAGGCTCACAACAGCAGAAATCCACTGAAAAAGGTGATGCCAACAGCGTAGCCATGATACTGTACAACAATTGACGTCTGTAATGAATGTTAAAATGACTTGACAATTGTCTTAAGACAGTCAAGTGAGCAACAATAGTCATATTTAGTCTTGTTTTCACATTAGTAGTAACTAGAAATAAGTAAAAGGTGTTGAACTCCTAAGCAGTGTGCCAGGCGACTTTTGTTCTCAAATATAGGCACCTTTCTGTGTTTGCTAAAATTGCGACAAGGGCGATGCGCACACAATTTGATTGCAGAAACACCTCCCTGCTAATGCAGAAACCGCTAGTTATGGATGTAGTATATCTGCCTGGAGCAAAAATGGTGAGCAAGTGGCCTAAGCTGTGCCATTAGAGATTCTGGGTTCGAGTCCAAGCTCTGTTGCAGCCGGCCGCGACCGGGAGGCCCATGGGGCGACGCACAATTGGCCCAGCGTCGTCCGGGTTAGGGGAGGGTTTGGCCGGCAGGGATATCCTTGTCTCATCGCGCACTAGCGACTCATGTGTCGGGCCGGGCGCAGTGCACACTGACCAGGTCGCCAGGTGTACGGTGTTTCCTCCGACACATTGGTGCTGCTGGCTTCCGGGTTGGATGGGCATTGTGTCAAGAAGTAGCGCGGCTAGGTTGGGTTGTGTTTCGGAGGACGCATGGCTCTCGACCTTCGCCTCTCCAGAGTCCGTATGGGAGTTGCAGCAATGAGACAAGACTATGTACCAATTGGGGAGAAAAAAGGGGTGAAAAAAAAAATATATTTAACAAATGGTGAGCAAAGATTAGTTTTCACAATGTATTCTGAATATTACAGCACTAGATCAGGAGTGTTACTCAAGGAAACTCACATTAAGCTCTGTGTCTATTCACTAATTCACCACCGTGGGGGAAACTCAGGGGAGTTCTCATAGGCTGACAGCAAAAATAGCCTCCATTTCCAGGTTGATTATGATTATTATTATTATCATTTGACACTACTTTGGATTATAATTGTAAGGCTCGTTTGAATGTCCTGATTTAATATAATATTTGTGTTATTGTCAAATGTACTACTTTATATTTAAAAACGACTTCAACCAGTAAAATGCTCATTGGCTAGTTTTCCATCAGCCTGACATCAGCCTGACAATGAGGTTTTGTCCACTAAGTGTATGCCAAAATGGTCTATAATCTCACCTAACAATAACATAGACCTACTGTAGGACCCATAACTTCACCTAACAACAACATAGACCTAGGACTATAAATCATTTAATATTTTAGGTGAAACAAGGAGACTAAAATGTCTTTGTCATGACAATTCATAACCTGATCACCAGATAATTTTGTGAATAATCCCACTAGGCTACTCTGTAATGTGTTGTCATTCTAAATGTCCTGAATAAAGGAAAATAGCTCTGTGTGTTGTACAATAGCCTATCCATCAAGGAACAGTTCTCTACACATTATGAGCTAAGTATCTCCGTTTCCAAACGGACTAACGAGACCCTACTGTAAATCAAGTAGACAATAACACATTATAAATATCGATTTGTTTGGGATGTTGGATCCAACGTGGAGCACGGCATAACTGTCTTTACCGGTGTAATGAATGGTGAACTACGTTTGACTGGCATGCAGAAAATGATTTCCTGGATCAGCTGATGATAGTTGAACATGTGACTGTAACTAAACAGCTACAGTATTAAGTATTATGTGTAATTATTGAAGAACCGCATTAATGACAGTATCCATTTGGGAGTTGTCAATAAAGTTAAGGTGACTCTCGGTTAGAACCATTGGATTTAGTAAACTGAAATGATTTAGGATTTCTGTGCCCATGAAAACTGTTTTCCCAGCGTAACATAAGGAGACACTAAATGTTACGTAGTTAGAGAGCATTTCGGAGATCTGAATATACAAAACAACTGTCCGACAGCAAGATCCAGTATTTAAGTTAAAGTTCATCATATGACAAGCATAACGTTATGACTATAACTACTGTTCCCTGAAGGAGGGAAACTAGGTACAACATACTATTAAATCCACACGTTATGACTATAACTACTGTTCCCTGAAGGAGGGAAACTAGGTACAACATACTATTAAATCCACTGGCTTACTGGTGTTCTTCCATGCCGTCCATGGGAGGGGTGCGTCACTTGAGTGGGTTGAGTCACTGACGTTGTCTTCCTGTCTGGGTTGGCGCCCCCCCTTGGGCTGTGCCGTGGCGGAGATCTTTGTGGGCTATACTCGGCCTTGTCCCGGGATGGTATGTTGGTGGTTGGAGATATCCCTCCAGTGGTGTGGAGGCTGCGCTTTGGCAAAGTGGGTGGGGTAATATCCTACCTGTTTGGCCCTGTCCGGGGGTTTCATCAGATGGGGCCACAGTGTCTCCTGACCCCTCCTGTCTCAGCCTCCAGTATTTATGCTGCAGTAGTTTATGTGTCGGGGGGCTAGGGTCAGTCTGTCACATCTGGAGTATTTCTCTTGTCTTTTCCGGTGTCCTGTGTGAATTTAAATATGCTCTCTCTAATTCTCAGAGGACCTGAGCCCTAGGACCATGCCTCAGGACTACCTGGCTTGATGACTCCTTGCTGTCCCCAGTTCACCTGGCCGTGCTGCTGCTCCAGTTCAAACTATTCTGCCTGCAGCTATGGAACCCTGACCTGTTCACCGGAGGTGCTACCTGTCAAAGACCTGTTGTTTTCAACACTCTAGAGAGCAGGAGCGGTAGAGATACTCTCAAAGATCGGCTATGAAAAAGCCAACTGACACTTACTCTTGTGTTACTGACTTGTTGCACCCTCGACAACTACTATGATTATTATTATTTGACCATGCTGGTCATTTATGAACATTTGAACATCTTGGCCATGTGCTGTTATAATCTCCACCCGGCACAGCCAGAAGAGGACTGGCCACCCCTCATAGCCTGGTTCCTCTCTAGGTTTCTTCCTAGGTTTTGGCCTTTCTCTGGAGTTTTTGCTAGCCACCGTGCTTCTACACCTGCATTGCTTGCTGTTTGAGGTTTTAGGCTGGGTTTCTGTACAGCACTTTGTGATATCAGCTGATGTAAGAAATACATTTGATTTGATTTGTGACTATAATTACTGTTCCCTGAAGGAGGGAAACTAGGTACAACATACTATTAAATCCACACCTCGCTGGAAGCCCCGCATTCCACAGGTGATGAGCGTGAGACTCGGATATATTCCTTAACCTGTTAGGGCTAGGGGGCAGTATTGACACGGCTGGATAAAAAACATACCCGATTTAATCTGGTTACCACTCCTACCCAGTAACTAGAATATGCATATACTTATTACATATGGATAGAAAACACCCTAAATTTTCTAAAACTGTTTGAATGGTGTCTGTGAGTATAACAGAACTCAAATGGCAGGTCAAAACCTGAGAGATTCCTTTACAGGAAGTGGCCTGTCTGACCATTTCTTGAACTTCTTTTCCATCTCTATCATTTACTAAGGATCTCTGCTCTAACGTGACACTTCCCACGTCGTCCATAGGCGCTCAGAGCCCGGGAAAAAACAGAATGTCGTCATTCCAGCCCCAGGCTGAAACACATTATCGCCTTTCTCAAGTGGCCGATCAAGGGACACTGGGCTTATGCGCGTGACCCGACCGCCCCCGCCTTTGGGATTTTTTCCTCTGTTTGCCGAAAAGGAGATTCCCTGTCGGAATATTATCGCTTTTCTACGAGAAAAATGGCGTAAAAATTGATTTTAAACAGCGGTTGACATGCTTCGAAGTACGGTAATGGAATATTTAGAATTTTATTGTCACGAATTGCGCCATGCGCGCGACACTTCTTTACTATTTCGGATAGTGTCTGGAACGCACGAACAAAACGCCGCTATTCGGATATAACGATGGATTATTTTGGACCAAACCAACATTTGTTATTGAAGTAGCAGTCCTGGGTGTGCATTCTGACGAAGACAACAAAAGGTAATCAAACTTTTATAATAGTAAATATGATTATGGTGAGTGCTAAACTTGCCGGGTGTCTAAATAGCGAGCCCGTGATGCCTGGGCTATGTACTTAGAATATTGCAAAATGTGCTTTCACCAAAAAGCTATTTTAAAATCGGACATATCGAGTGCATAGAGGAGGTCTGTATCTATAATTATTAAAATAATTGTTATGCTTTTTGTGAACGTTTATCGTGAGTAATTTAGTAAAATGTTAGCGAATTCCCCGGAAGTTTGCGGGGGGTATGCTAGTTCTGAACGTCACATGCTAATGTAAAAAGCTGGTTTTTGATATAAATATGAACTTGATTGAACAAAACATGCATGTATTGTATAACATAATGTCCTAGGGTTGTCATCTGATGACGATCATCAAAGGTGAGTGCTGCATTTAGCTGTCTTCTGGGTTTTGGTGACATTATATGCTGGCTTGAAAAATGGGTGTCTGATTATTTCTGGCTTGGTACTCTGCTGACATAATCTAATGTTTTGCTTTCGTTGTAAAGCCTTTTTGAAATCGGACAGTGTGGTTAGATTAACGAGAGTCTTGTCTTTAAATAGCTGTAAAATAGTCATATGTTTGAGAAATTGAAGTAATAGGATTTTTAAGGTTTTGAAAATCGCGCCACAGGCTGCCAGTGGCTGTTACGTAGCGTCCCACCTAGCCCATAGAGGTTAAATGATTTAATCCTTAAATGTAATACCTCACTTCACCGACCCAGGAAGTGGAGGAGCCAAACAGGTGTTGTAACTCGTTCATAACTGGCACGCAGATCGGTAGAAATGGTAAGATAAATTGGCACTTCAAACGGAAATGGAAAAAGTTTGCCTATTTTACCGGAAACTTCAGGAGCATAACGTCAGAATTAACGAAGGCCAGCAGCAGGTGGGGAATTGGTTATTTTCTTCTGGTTATATTGACCTCTGGCTTCCTCAAGTAATTTGTTTGTGTTAATTATTTAATCAAATGCTTGAAGCATCAGTTCAATTCAAGTTCTGCACATACAGTTGATTTTATTAAACACATGGGGTGTGTCTATATGAACAAATACACGTCATAAAATTTCAACCAATCAATTGGTAGAAAGAATACAGTAGGTTGTATCTCTCTAGGTCATGCCAGTAGGTTACAGTAGGTTGTATCTCTCTAGGTCATGCCAGTAGGTTACAGTAGGTTGTAACGCTCTAGGTCATGCCAGTAGGTTACAGTAGGTTGTAACTCTCTAGGTCATGCCAGTAGGCTACAGTAGGTTGTATCTCTCTAGGTCATGCCAGTAGGTTACCGTAGGTTGTAACTCTCTAGGTCATGCCAGTAGGCTACAGTAGGTTGTATCTCTCTAGGTCATGCCAGTAGGTTACAGTAGGTTGAACCTCTCTAGGTCATGCCAGTAGGTTACAGTAGGTTGTATCTCTCTAGGTCATGCCAGTAGGTTACAGTAGGTTGTAACTCTCTAGGTCATGCCAGTAGGTTACAGTAGGTTGAACCTCTCTAGGTCATGCCAGTAGGTTACAGTAGGTTGTATCTCTCTAGGTCATGCCAGTAGGTTACAGTAGGTTGTATCTCTCTAGGTCATGCCAGTAGGTTACAGTAGGTTGTACCTCTCTAGGTCATGCCAGTAGGTTACAGTAGGTTGTACCTCTCTAGGTCATGCCAGTAGGTTACAGTAGGTTGTACCTCTCTAGATCATGCCAGTAGGTTACAGTAGGTTGTACCTCTCTAGATCATGCCAGTAGGTTACAGTAGGTTGTAACTGTCTAGGTCATGCCAGTAGGTTGTATCTCTCTAGGTCATGCCAGTAGGTTGTATCTCTCTAGGTCATGCCAGTAGGTTACAGTAGGTTGTAACTCTCTAGGTCATGCCAATAGGCTACAGTAGGTTGTATCTCTGTAGGTCATGCCAGTAGGTTGTATCTCTCTAGGTCATGTCAGTAGGTTGTATCTCTCTAGGTCATGCCAGTAGGTTACAGTAGGTTGTATCTCTCTAGATCATGCCAGTAGGCTACAGTAGGTTGTATCTCTCTAGGTCATGCCAGTAGGCTACAGTAGGTTGTATCTCTCTAGGTCATGCCAGTAGGCTACAGTAGGTTGTATCTCTCTAGGTCATGCCAGTAGGCTACAGTAAGTTGTAACTCTCTAGGTCATGCCAGTAGGTTACAGTAGGTTGTAACTCTCTAGGTCATGCCAGTAGGTTACAGTAGGTTGTAACTCTCTAGGTCATGCCAGTAGGTTGTATCTCTCTAGGTCATGCCAGTAGGTTACAGTAGGTTGTATCTCTGTAGGTCATGCCAGTAGGCTACAGTAGGTTGTATCTCTCTAGGTCATGCCAGTAGGCTACAGTAGGTTGTATCTCTCTAGGTCATGCCAGTAGGTTACAGTAGGTTGTATCTCTCTAGGTCATGCCAGTAGGTTGTATCTCTCTAGGTCATGCCAGTAGGATACAGTAGGTTGTAACTCTCTAGGTCATGCCAGTAGGTTACAGTAGGTTGTATCTCTCTAGGTCATGCCAGTAGGTTACAGTAGGTTGTAACTCTCTAGGTCATGCCAGTAGGTTGTATCTCTCTAGGTCATGCCAGTAGGTTACAGTAGGTTGTAACTCTCTAGGTCATGCCAGTAGGTTACAGTAGGTTGTATCTCTCTAGGTCATGCCAGTAGGTTGAACCTCTCTAGGTCATGCCAGTAGGCTACAGTAGGTTGTATCTCTCTAGGTCATGACAGTAGGTTACAGTAGGTTGTAACTCTCTAGGTCATGCCAGTAGGCTACAGTAGGTTGTATCTCTCTAGGTCATGCCAGTAGGTTACAGTAGGTTGAACCTCTCTAGGTCATGCCAGTAGGTTACAGTAGGTTGTATCTCTCTAGGTCATGCCAGTAGGTTACAGTAGGTTGTAACTCTCTAGGTCATGCCAGTAGGTTACAGTAGGTTGAACCTCTCTAGGTCATGCCAGTAGGTTACAGTAGGTTGTATCTCTCTAGGTCATGCCAGTAGGTTACAGTAGGTTGTATCTCTCTAGGTCATGCCAGTAGGTTACAGTAGGTTGTACCTCTCTAGGTCATGCCAGTAGGTTACAGTAGGTTGTACCTCTCTAGGTCATGCCAGTAGGTTACAGTAGGTTGTACCTCTCTAGATCATGCCAGTAGGTTACAGTAGGTTGTACCTCTCTAGATCATGCCAGTAGGTTACAGTAGGTTGTAACTGTCTAGGTCATGCCAGTAGGTTGTATCTCTCTAGGTCATGCCAGTAGGTTGTATCTCTCTAGGTCATGCCAGTAGGTTGAACCTCTCTAGGTCATGCCAGTAGGCTACAGTAGGTTGTATCTCTCTAGGTCATGCCAGTAGGTTACAGTAGGTTGTAACTCTCTAGGTCATGCCAGTAGGCTACAGTAGGTTGTATCTCTCTAGGTCATGCCAGTAGGTTACAGTAGGTTGAACCTCTCTAGGTCATGCCAGTAGGTTACAGTAGGTTGTATCTCTCTAGGTCATGCCAGTAGGTTACAGTAGGTTGTAACTCTCTAGGTCATGCCAGTAGGTTACAGTAGGTTGAACCTCTCTAGGTCATGCCAGTAGGTTACAGTAGGTTGTATCTCTCTAGGTCATGCCAGTAGGTTACAGTAGGTTGTATCTCTCTAGGTCATGCCAGTAGGTTACAGTAGGTTGTACCTCTCTAGGTCATGCCAGTAGGTTACAGTAGGTTGTACCTCTCTAGGGCATGCCAGTAGGTTACAGTAGGTTGTACCTCTCTAGATCATGCCAGTAGGTTACAGTAGGTTGTACCTCTCTAGATCATGCCAGTAGGTTACAGTAGGTTGTAACTGTCTAGGTCATGCCAGTAGGTTGTATCTCTCTAGGTCATGCCAGTAGGTTGTATCTCTCTAGGTCATGCCAGTAGGTTACAGTAGGTTGTAACTCTCTAGGTCATGCCAATAGGCTACAGTAGGTTGTATCTCTGTAGGTCATGCCAGTAGGTTGTATCTCTCTAGGTCATGTCAGTAGGTTGTATCTCTCTAGGTCATGCCAGTAGGTTACAGTAGGTTGTATCTCTCTAGATCATGCCAGTAGGCTACAGTAGGTTGTATCTCTCTAGGTCATGCCAGTAGGCTACAGTAGGTTGTATCTCTCTAGGTCATGCCAGTAGGCTACAGTAGGTTGTATCTCTCTAGGTCATGCCAGTAGGCTACAGTAAGTTGTAACTCTCTAGGTCATGCCAGTAGGTTACAGTAAGTTGTAACTCTCTAGGTCATGCCAGTAGGTTACAGTAGGTTGTAACTCTCTAGGTCATGCCAGTAGGTTACAGTAGGTTGTAACTCTCTAGGTCATGCCAGTAGGTTGTATCTCTCTAGGTCATGCCAGTAGGTTACAGTAGGTTGTATCTCTGTAGGTCATGCCAGTAGGCTACAGTAGGTTGTATCTCTCTAGGTCATGCCAGTAGGCTACAGTAGGTTGTATCTCTCTAGGTCATGCCAGTAGGTTACAGTAGGTTGTACCTCTCTAGATCATGCCAGTAGGTTACAGTAGGTTGTACCTCTCTAGATCATGCCAGTAGGTTACAGTAGGTTGTAACTGTCTAGGTCATGCCAGTAGGTTGTATCTCTCTAGGTCATGCCAGTAGGTTGTATCTCTCTAGGTCATGCCAGTAGGTTACAGTAGGTTGTAACTCTCTAGGTCATGCCAATAGGCTACAGTAGGTTGTATCTCTGTAGGTCATGCCAGTAGGTTGTATCTCTCTAGGTCATGTCAGTAGGTTGTATCTCTCTAGGTCATGCCAGTAGGTTACAGTAGGTTGTATCTCTCTAGATCATGCCAGTAGGCTACAGTAGGTTGTATCTCTCTAGGTCATGCCAGTAGGCTACAGTAGGTTGTATCTCTCTAGGTCATGCCAGTAGGCTACAGTAGGTTGTATCTCTCTAGGTCATGCCAGTAGGCTACAGTAAGTTGTAACTCTCTAGGTCATGCCAGTAGGTTACAGTAGGTTGTAACTCTCTAGGTCATGCCAGTAGGTTACAGTAGGTTGTAACTCTCTAGGTCATGCCAGTAGGTTGTATCTCTCTAGGTCATGCCAGTAGGTTACAGTAGGTTGTATCTCTGTAGGTCATGCCAGTAGGCTACAGTAGGTTGTATCTCTCTAGGTCATGCCAGTAGGCTACAGTAGGTTGTATCTCTCTAGGTCATGCCAGTAGGTTACAGTAGGTTGTATCTCTCTAGGTCATGCCAGTAGGTTGTATCTCTCTAGGTCATGCCAGTAGGATACAGTAGGTTGTAACTCTCTAGGTCATGCCAGTAGGTTACAGTAGGTTGTATCTCTCTAGGTCATGCCAGTAGGTTACAGTAGGTTGTAACTCTCTAGGTCATGCCAGTAGGTTGTATCTCTCTAGGTCATGCCAGTAGGTTACAGTAGGTTGTAACTCTCTAGGTCATGCCAGTAGGTTACAGTAGGTTGTATCTCTCTAGGTCATGCCAGTAGGTTGAACCTCTCTAGGTCATGCCAGTAGGCTACAGTAGGTTGTATCTCTCTAGGTCATGCCAGTAGGTTACAGTAGGTTGTAACTCTCTAGGTCATGCCAGTAGGCTACAGTAGGTTGTATCTCTCTAGGTCATGCCAGTAGGTTACAGTAGGTTGAACCTCTCTAGGTCATGCCAGTAGGTTACAGTAGGTTGTATCTCTCTAGGTCATGCCAGTAGGTTACAGTAGGTTGTAACTCTCTAGGTCATGCCAGTAGGTTACAGTAGGTTGAACCTCTCTAGGTCATGCCAGTAGGTTACAGTAGGTTGTATCTCTCTAGGTCATGCCAGTAGGTTACAGTAGGTTGTATCTCTCTAGGTCATGCCAGTAGGTTACAGTAGGTTGTACCTCTCTAGGTCATGCCAGTAGGTTACAGTAGGTTGTACCTCTCTAGGTCATGCCAGTAGGTTACAGTAGGTTGTACCTCTCTAGATCATGCCAGTAGGTTACAGTAGGTTGTACCTCTCTAGATCATGCCAGTAGGTTACAGTAGGTTGTAACTGTCTAGGTCATGCCAGTAGGTTGTATCTCTCTAGGTCATGCCAGTAGGTTGTATCTCTCTAGGTCATGCCAGTAGGTTACAGTAGGTTGTAACTCTCTAGGTCATGCCAATAGGCTACAGTAGGTTGTATCTCTGTAGGTCATGCCAGTAGGTTGTATCTCTCTAGGTCATGTCAGTAGGTTGTATCTCTCTAGGTCATGCCAGTAGGTTACAGTAGGTTGTATCTCTCTAGATCATGCCAGTAGGCTACAGTAGGTTGTATCTCTCTAGGTCATGCCAGTAGGCTACAGTAGGTTGTATCTCTCTAGGTCATGCCAGTAGGCTACAGTAGGTTGTATCTCTCTAGGTCATGCCAGTAGGCTACAGTAAGTTGTAACTCTCTAGGTCATGCCAGTAGGTTACAGTAAGTTGTAACTCTCTAGGTCATGCCAGTAGGTTACAGTAGGTTGTAACTCTCTAGGTCATGCCAGTAGGTTACAGTAGGTTGTAACTCTCTAGGTCATGCCAGTAGGTTGTATCTCTCTAGGTCATGCCAGTAGGTTACAGTAGGTTGTATCTCTGTAGGTCATGCCAGTAGGCTACAGTAGGTTGTATCTCTCTAGGTCATGCCAGTAGGCTACAGTAGGTTGTATCTCTCTAGGTCATGCCAGTAGGTTACAGTAGGTTGTACCTCTCTAGATCATGCCAGTAGGTTACAGTAGGTTGTACCTCTCTAGATCATGCCAGTAGGTTACAGTAGGTTGTAACTGTCTAGGTCATGCCAGTAGGTTGTATCTCTCTAGGTCATGCCAGTAGGTTGTATCTCTCTAGGTCATGCCAGTAGGTTACAGTAGGTTGTAACTCTCTAGGTCATGCCAATAGGCTACAGTAGGTTGTATCTCTGTAGGTCATGCCAGTAGGTTGTATCTCTCTAGGTCATGTCAGTAGGTTGTATCTCTCTAGGTCATGCCAGTAGGTTACAGTAGGTTGTATCTCTCTAGATCATGCCAGTAGGCTACAGTAGGTTGTATCTCTCTAGGTCATGCCAGTAGGCTACAGTAGGTTGTATCTCTCTAGGTCATGCCAGTAGGCTACAGTAGGTTGTATCTCTCTAGGTCATGCCAGTAGGCTACAGTAAGTTGTAACTCTCTAGGTCATGCCAGTAGGTTACAGTAGGTTGTAACTCTCTAGGTCATGCCAGTAGGTTACAGTAGGTTGTAACTCTCTAGGTCATGCCAGTAGGTTGTATCTCTCTAGGTCATGCCAGTAGGTTACAGTAGGTTGTATCTCTGTAGGTCATGCCAGTAGGCTACAGTAGGTTGTATCTCTCTAGGTCATGCCAGTAGGCTACAGTAGGTTGTATCTCTCTAGGTCATGCCAGTAGGTTACAGTAGGTTGTATCTCTCTAGGTCATGCCAGTAGGTTGTATCTCTCTAGGTCATGCCAGTAGGATACAGTAGGTTGTAACTCTCTAGGTCATGCCAGTAGGTTACAGTAGGTTGTATCTCTCTAGGTCATGCCAGTAGGTTACAGTAGGTTGTAACTCTCTAGGTCATGCCAGTAGGTTGTATCTCTCTAGGTCATGCCAGTAGGTTACAGTAGGTTGTAACTCTCTAGGTCATGCCAGTAGGTTACAGTAGGTTGTATCTCTCTAGGTCATGCCAGTAGGTTGAACCTCTCTAGGTCATGCCAGTAGGCTACAGTAGGTTGTATCTCTCTAGGTCATGCCAGTAGGTTACAGTAGGTTGTAACTCTCTAGGTCATGCCAGTAGGCTACAGTAGGTTGTATCTCTCTAGGTCATGCCAGTAGGTTACAGTAGGTTGAACCTCTCTAGGTCATGCCAGTAGGTTACAGTAGGTTGTATCTCTCTAGGTCATGCCAGTAGGTTACAGTAGGTTGTAACTCTCTAGGTCATGCCAGTAGGTTACAGTAGGTTGAACCTCTCTAGGTCATGCCAGTAGGTTACAGTAGGTTGTATCTCTCTAGGTCATGCCAGTAGGTTACAGTAGGTTGTATCTCTCTAGGTCATGCCAGTAGGTTACAGTAGGTTGTACCTCTCTAGGTCATGCCAGTAGGTTACAGTAGGTTGTACCTCTCTAGGTCATGCCAGTAGGTTACAGTAGGTTGTACCTCTCTAGATCATGCCAGTAGGTTACAGTAGGTTGTACCTCTCTAGATCATGCCAGTAGGTTACAGTAGGTTGTAACTGTCTAGGTCATGCCAGTAGGTTGTATCTCTCTAGGTCATGCCAGTAGGTTGTATCTCTCTAGGTCATGCCAGTAGGTTACAGTAGGTTGTAACTCTCTAGGTCATGCCAATAGGCTACAGTAGGTTGTATCTCTGTAGGTCATGCCAGTAGGTTGTATCTCTCTAGGTCATGTCAGTAGGTTGTATCTCTCTAGGTCATGCCAGTAGGTTACAGTAGGTTGTATCTCTCTAGATCATGCCAGTAGGCTACAGTAGGTTGTATCTCTCTAGGTCATGCCAGTAGGCTACAGTAGGTTGTATCTCTCTAGGTCATGCCAGTAGGCTACAGTAGGTTGTATCTCTCTAGGTCATGCCAGTAGGCTACAGTAAGTTGTAACTCTCTAGGTCATGCCAGTAGGTTACAGTAAGTTGTAACTCTCTAGGTCATGCCAGTAGGTTACAGTAGGTTGTAACTCTCTAGGTCATGCCAGTAGGTTACAGTAGGTTGTAACTCTCTAGGTCATGCCAGTAGGTTGTATCTCTCTAGGTCATGCCAGTAGGTTACAGTAGGTTGTATCTCTGTAGGTCATGCCAGTAGGCTACAGTAGGTTGTATCTCTCTAGGTCATGCCAGTAGGCTACAGTAGGTTGTATCTCTCTAGGTCATGCCAGTAGGTTACAGTAGGTTGTATCTCTCTAGGTCATGCCAGTAGGTTGTATCTCTCTAGGTCATGCCAGTAGGATACAGTAGGTTGTAACTCTCTAGGTCATGCCAGTAGGTTACAGTAGGTTGTATCTCTCTAGGTCATGCCAGTAGGTTACAGTAGGTTGTAACTCTCTAGGTCATGCCAGTAGGTTGTATCTCTCTAGGTCATGCCAGTAGGTTACAGTAGGTTGTAACTCTCTAGGTCATGCCAGTAGGTTACAGTAGGTTGTATCTCTCTAGGTCATGCCAGTAGGTTGTAACTCTCTAGGTCATGCCAGTAGGCTCCAGTAGGTTGTATCTCTCTAGGTCATGCCAGTAGGTTACAGTAGGTTGTATCTCTCTAGGTCATGCCAGTAGGTTGTATCTCTCTAGGTCATGCCAGTAGGCTACAGTAGGTTGTATCTCTCTAGGTCATGCCAGTAGGTTACAGTAGGTTGTAACTCTCTAGGTCATGCCAGTAGGTTACAGTAGGTTGTATCTCTCTAGGTCATGCCAGTAGGTTACAGTAGGTTGTATCTCTCTAGGTCATGCCAGTAGGTTACAGTAGGTTGTACCTCTCTAGGTCATGCCAGTAGGTTACAGTAGGTTGTACCTCTCTAGATCATGCCAGTAGGTTACAGTAGGTTGTACCTCTCTAGATCATGCCAGTAGGTTACAGTAGGTTGTAACTGTCTAGGTCATGCCAGTAGGTTGTATCTCTCTAGGTCATGCCAGTAGGTTGTATCTCTCTAGGTCATGCCAGTAGGTTACAGTAGGTTGTAACTCTCTAGGTCATGCCAATAGGCTACAGTAGGTTGTATCTCTGTAGGTCATGCCAGTAGGTTGTATCTCTCTAGGTCATGTCAGTAGGTTGTATCTCTCTAGGTCATGCCAGTAGGTTACAGTAGGTTGTATCTCTCTAGATCATGCCAGTAGGCTACAGTAGGTTGTATCTCTCTAGGTCATGCCAGTAGGCTACAGTAGGTTGTATCTCTCTAGGTCATGCCAGTAGGCTACAGTAGGTTGTATCTCTCTAGGTCATGCCAGTAGGCTACAGTAAGTTGTAACTCTCTAGGTCATGCCAGTAGGTTACAGTAAGTTGTAACTCTCTAGGTCATGCCAGTAGGTTACAGTAGGTTGTAACTCTCTAGGTCATGCCAGTAGGTTACAGTAGGTTGTAACTCTCTAGGTCATGCCAGTAGGTTGTATCTCTCTAGGTCATGCCAGTAGGTTACAGTAGGTTGTATCTCTGTAGGTCATGCCAGTAGGCTACAGTAGGTTGTATCTCTCTAGGTCATGCCAGTAGGCTACAGTAGGTTGTATCTCTCTAGGTCATGCCAGTAGGTTACAGTAGGTTGTACCTCTCTAGATCATGCCAGTAGGTTACAGTAGGTTGTACCTCTCTAGATCATGCCAGTAGGTTACAGTAGGTTGTAACTGTCTAGGTCATGCCAGTAGGTTGTATCTCTCTAGGTCATGCCAGTAGGTTGTATCTCTCTAGGTCATGCCAGTAGGTTACAGTAGGTTGTAACTCTCTAGGTCATGCCAATAGGCTACAGTAGGTTGTATCTCTGTAGGTCATGCCAGTAGGTTGTATCTCTCTAGGTCATGTCAGTAGGTTGTATCTCTCTAGGTCATGCCAGTAGGTTACAGTAGGTTGTATCTCTCTAGATCATGCCAGTAGGCTACAGTAGGTTGTATCTCTCTAGGTCATGCCAGTAGGCTACAGTAGGTTGTATCTCTCTAGGTCATGCCAGTAGGCTACAGTAGGTTGTATCTCTCTAGGTCATGCCAGTAGGCTACAGTAAGTTGTAACTCTCTAGGTCATGCCAGTAGGTTACAGTAGGTTGTAACTCTCTAGGTCATGCCAGTAGGTTACAGTAGGTTGTAACTCTCTAGGTCATGCCAGTAGGTTGTATCTCTCTAGGTCATGCCAGTAGGTTACAGTAGGTTGTATCTCTGTAGGTCATGCCAGTAGGCTACAGTAGGTTGTATCTCTCTAGGTCATGCCAGTAGGCTACAGTAGGTTGTATCTCTCTAGGTCATGCCAGTAGGTTACAGTAGGTTGTATCTCTCTAGGTCATGCCAGTAGGTTGTATCTCTCTAGGTCATGCCAGTAGGATACAGTAGGTTGTAACTCTCTAGGTCATGCCAGTAGGTTACAGTAGGTTGTATCTCTCTAGGTCATGCCAGTAGGTTACAGTAGGTTGTATCTCTCTAGGTCATGCCAGTAGGTTGTATCTCTCTAGGTCATGCCAGTAGGATACAGTAGGTTGTAACTCTCTAGGTCATGCCAGTAGGTTACAGTAGGTTGTATCTCTCTAGGTCATGCCAGTAGGTTACAGTAGGTTGTAACTCTCTAGGTCATGCCAGTAGGTTGTATCTCTCTAGGTCATGCCAGTAGGTTACAGTAGGTTGTATCTCTCTAGGTCATGCCAGTAGGTTACAGTAGGTTGTACCTCTCTAGGTCATGCCAGTAGGTTACAGTAGGTTGTACCTCTCTAGGTCATGCCAGTAGGTTACAGTAGGTTGTACCTCTCTAGATCATGCCAGTAGGTTACAGTAGGTTGTACCTCTCTAGATCATGCCAGTAGGTTACAGTAGGTTGTAACTGTCTAGGTCATGCCAGTAGGTTGTATCTCTCTATAGGTCATGCCAGTAGGTTGTATCTCTCTAGGTCATGCCAGTAGGTTACAGTAGGTTGTAACTCTCTAGGTCATGCCAATAGGCTACAGTAGGTTGTATCTCTGTAGGTCATGCCAGTAGGTTGTATCTCTCTAGGTCATGTCAGTAGGTTGTATCTCTCTAGGTCATGCCAGTAGGTTACAGTAGGTTGTATCTCTCTAGATCATGCCAGTAGGCTACAGTAGGTTGTATCTCTCTAGGTCATGCCAGTAGGCTACAGTAGGTTGTATCTCTCTAGGTCATGCCAGTAGGCTACAGTAGGTTGTATCTCTCTAGGTCATGCCAGTAGGCTACAGTAAGTTGTAACTCTCTAGGTCATGCCAGTAGGTTACAGTAAGTTGTAACTCTCTAGGTCATGCCAGTAGGTTACAGTAGGTTGTAACTCTCTAGGTCATGCCAGTAGGTTACAGTAGGTTGTAACTCTCTAGGTCATGCCAGTAGGTTGTATCTCTCTAGGTCATGCCAGTAGGTTACAGTAGGTTGTATCTCTGTAGGTCATGCCAGTAGGCTACAGTAGGTGGTATCTCTCTAGGTCATGCCAGTAGGCTACAGTAGGTTGTATCTCTCTAGGTCATGCCAGTAGGTTACAGTAGGTTGTATCTCTCTAGGTCATGCCAGTAGGTTGTATCTCTCTAGGTCATGCCAGTAGGATACAGTAGGTTGTAACTCTCTAGGTCATGCCAGTAGGTTACAGTAGGTTGTATCTCTCTAGGTCATGCCAGTAGGTTACAGTAGGTTGTAACTCTCTAGGTCATGCCAGTAGGTTGTATCTCTCTAGGTCATGCCAGTAGGTTACAGTAGGTTGTAACTCTCTAGGTCATGCCAGTAGGTTACAGTAGGTTGTATCTCTCTAGGTCATGCCAGTAGGTTGTAACTCTCTAGGTCATGCCAGTAGGCTCCAGTAGGTTGTATCTCTCTAGGTCATGCCAGTAGGCTACAGTAGGTTGTATCTCTCTAGGTCATGCCAGTAGGTTACAGTAGGTTGTATCTCTCTAGGTCATTCCAGTAGGTTACAGTAGGTTGTAACTCTCTAGGTCATGTCAGTAGGTTACAGTAGGTTGTATCTCTCTAGGTCATGCCAGTAGGTTACAGTAGGTTGTACCTCTCTAGGTCATGCCAGTAGGTTGTAACTCTCTAGGTCATGCCAGTAGGCTCCAGTAGGTTGGGTCTCTCTAGGTCATGCCAGTAGGCTACAGTATGTTGTAACTCTCTAGGTCATGCCAGTAGGTTACAGTAGGTTGTACCTCTCTAGGTCATGCCAGTAGGCTACAGTAGGTTGTATCTCTCTAGGTCATGCCAGTAGGTTACAGTAGGTTGTACCTCTCTAGGTCATGCCAGTAGGTTACAGTTGGTTGTATCCAAGTGGAAACAATTATCAACCCAATGTGGAAAGTGTTGAATTTGGTCAACAACAAAATGAATGGCTTATTTGCTACGTGAGGTTTACTTGATCTAACAGAAGTTTCGTAATGATTAAGTTGTTATGTGGACACGTGACATACCGACAACTTTGATAAAAACACTATAGGAGTTGTCTCCAGATCGCTATGCATATTCATGCTAGTAGCTTAGCATCTCTCTCCATTGAATACAGGCGGTTGACGTCAACAACCCTCATAGAATATAAACAATAGATTACAATAATAAGATGTATCCACCAATCCAAAGACAGGATAGGTGGGAGATAGACAACCCACAGTGCAGCTTTGTGGACAACGACTCCCCTTGTCAGGACGGAGAGACATCTTGTCAGTATATCCATAATGTTTGGTGTAGCCAACCCAACTCTCACATGGCTCTATTGGGGGTCACGGTGTGTAGTAAAACATCACTACATTAAAAACACTACATGCCGTGGCCCCCCAGTCTGCGGTCAGCAGATAGACCCTCCTCAAATATATATGTTAAGTCACTTTTTGGAAACGGAACGGAGAAAACAAGGGGTAGCTTGTCTCTACGTCGTCTGATTCTAGACATATCAGTCATCATCCCAGGGCCCTCCGTTGAAGAGGTATTGACGAGCCAACTCCGAATATCCAAAGTTAAAAACTAATTGAAGGCGGTACTTACTGGTGTTAATCAGATCTCCTATCTCCTCCTCTTCATCTTCATCTTCATCTTTCAATGTGACAGTAATCTCTCCTTCTTCACTCCAAAAACTGCATCTTCCTCCTCCTTCACTCTTAACACGTCTTCCTCTTCTTTCACTGTAATGTCTTTCTCTTCTTCTTTCACGGTAACAGCCTCACCCTCTACTTGGTTTTGTATTGAAACAGCCTCCTCTTCCTCCTCCTCTTTGACGAGAGCTTCTTTCTCCGTCCAGCAGACCTCATCTTCTTTAGCAGGAGGAGAGTAGCTTAGTGAACGCATGGTCGGAGATGTTAGCTAGCTAGGCTAATGCTAACTTAACCAGCCCGCTAGCTGACTAATAACAACAACACCGTAAATATGAAATTAAATCGGATAACTAACTAGACGACAGAAGTGGGTTTAAAACACAGTGGCTAATATACACTAAAGCATCTAAAGAGCTTTATTGTTCGGCTATTTTGTCTAGCAAGCTACCGTGGTGTCTGACTAACTGTTGTTGCTGTTGAAAGAAGCGTTCCGTCCACTACATTATACGTCACACCAACAGCATTACCTTAAATTCCCACACCGCCATCTGCTGACTGGAGTGGGTAACGCAGTTGAGTAAAATGATTATTTTATTGTCAGACAAAAAGTTAAAGTGTAGGAAGCATGAGTTTTTACTCGCCAGTGTAACAACACAGTGTGGTTAAAGACTTAGTAGCCTAGTTGTAGTCACGATATGGTTACCTATAAGTACAAACAGCTATGTTTTTGCATTATTACAAATTGATTAACTTATTTCGGGAAATCTTCTAAACTACCCACAATGCACTATTTCCCAACGTCATATGTATTATCAACTCTATGCTACCGAGTTTGTATGCCAGTGTAACGGTGTAATGAAGTTACATTTAAAAAAAAATGTATTTAACCTTTATTTAAACAGGCAAGCCAGCTAAGGACAAATTCTTATTTACAATGACGGCCAAACCCCTGCCAAACCCTAACCCATGTTTCCTGAAGCACCTCCCACAAATTGGATTGGATTGATGGGCACTTCTTACGTATCATACGGTCAAGCTGCCCCCACAACAGCTCAATAGGGTTGAGATCCGGTGACTGTGCTGACCACTCCATTATAGACAGAATACCAGCTGAATGCTTCTTCCCTAAATGGAGCTGTGCTTTGGGTCATTGTCCTGGTGTAGGAGGAAGTTGGCTCCAATTAAGCGCTGTCCACAGGGTATGGCATGGCTTTGCAAAATGGAGTGATAGCCTTCCTTCTTCAAGATCCCTTTTACCCTGTACAAATCTCCCACTTTACCACCACCAAAGCACCCCAGACCATCACATTGCCTCCACCATGCTTGACAGAAGGCGTCAAGCACTCCTCCAGCATCTTTTCATTTTTTCTGGAACTCACGAATGTTCTTGTTTGTGATCCGAACACCTCAAACTTAGATTCGTCTGTCCATAACACTTTTTTCCAATCTTCCTCTGCCCAATGTCTGTGTTAGTTTGCCCATCTTAATCTTGAGCTTTTTTTAAAACAGTCTGAGATATGGATTTTTCTTTGCAACTCTGCCTAGAAGGCCAACATCCCGGAGTCGCCTCTTCACTGTTGACGTTTAGACTGGTGTTTTGCGGGTACAATTTGATAAAGCACCTAGTTGAAAACTTCTGAGGCGTCTGTTTCTCAAATTAGACACTAATGTACTTGTCCTCTTGCTCAGTTGTGCACTGGGGCCTCCTTCCATTCTGGTTAGGCCAGTTTGCGCTGTTCTGTGTAGGGAGTAGTACACAGCATTGTACGAGATCTTCAGTTTCTTGGCAATTTTTCGCATGGAATAGCCTTCATTTCTCAGAAATAGAATAGACTAACAATTTTCAGAAGAAAATGATTTGGTTCTGGCCATTTTGAGCCTGTAATCGAACTCACAAATGCTGATGCTCCAGATACTCAACTAGCTTAAATAAGGACAGTTTTATTGCTTCTTTAATCAGCACAACAGTTTTCAGCTGTGCTAACATAATTGCAAAAGGGTTTTCTAATGATCAATTAGTCTTTTAAAATGATAAACTTGGATTAGCTAACACAACGTGGCATTGGAACACAGGAGTGATGGTCGCTGATAATGGGCCTCTGTACGCCTATGTAGATATTCCATAAACAATCAGCTGTTTCCAGCTACAATAGTCATTTACAACATTAACAATGTCTACACTGTATTTCAGATCAATTTGATGTTATTTTAATGGACAAAAAAAGTGTTTTTCTTTCAAAAACAAGAACATTTCTAAGTGACCCCAAACTTTTGTTACACCATGTAGGAGCAGTATAGACCTAGTCTGTTCATTATATACATCTACATGATGTATTGTTACACCATGTAGGAGCAGTATAGACCTAGTCTGTTCATTATATACATCTACATGATGTATTGTTACACCATGTAGGAGCAGTATAGACCTAGTCTGTTCATTATATACATCTACATGATGTATTGTTACACCATGTAGGAGCAGTATAGACCTTGTCTGTTCATTATATACATCTACATGATCTATTGTTACACCATGTAGGAGCAGTATAGACCTAGTCTGTTCATTATATACATGTACATGATGTATTGTTACACCATGTAGGAGCAGTATAGACCTAGTCTGTTCATTATATACATCTACACGATGTATTGTTACACCGTGTAGGAGCAGTATAGACCTAGTCTGTTCATTATATACATCTACACGATGTATTGTTACACCATGTAGGAGCAGTATAGACCTAGTCTGTTCATTATATACATCTACGTGATGTATTGTTACACCATGTAGGAGCAGTATAGACCTAGTCTGTTCATTATATACATCTACGTGATGTATTGTTACACCATGTAGGAGCAGTATAGACCTAGACTGTTCATTATATACATCTACATGATGTATTGTTACACCATGTAGGAGCAGTATACACCTAGTCTGATCATTATATACATCTACATGATGTATTGTTACACCATGTAGGAGCAGTATAGACCTAGTCTGTTCATTATATACATCTACATGATGTATTGTTACACCATGTAGGAGCAGTATAGACCTAGTCTGTTCATTATATACATCTACATGATGTTTTGCTACACCATTTAGGAGCAGTATAGACCTAGTCTGTTCATTATATACATCTACATGATGTATTGTTACACCATGTAGGAGCAGTATAGACCTAGTCTGTTCATTATATACATCTACATGATGTTTTGTTACACCATTTAGGAGCAGTATAGACCTAGTCTGTTCATTATATACATCTACATGATGTATTGTTACACCATGTAGGAGCAGTATAGACCTAGTCTGTTCATTATATACATCTACATGATGTATTGTTACACCATGTAGGAGCAGTATAGACCTAGTCTGTTCATTATATACATCTACATTATGTATTGTTACACCATGTAGGAGCAGTATAGACCTAGTCTGTTCATTATATACATCCACATGATATATTGTTACACCATGTAGGAGCAGTATAGACCTAGTCTGTTCATTATATACATCTACATGATGTATTGTTACACCATGTAGGAGCAGTATAGACCTAGAATGTTAATTATATACATCTACATGATGTATTGTTACATCATGTAGCAGCAGTATGGAGGTCAGTGGGGGACAAAATTGTTGACACCCTTGATAAAGATGAGATAAACGACTCTATTAAATAAATAATTAAAATACTGAGCTATATTGTATGTAAAAAATAAAGAAATTATATTATTTTATACTAATAGAATTGCTCAGAGAAAGAGATTTAGTTTAACATGTAATTCTCAAAAGGCTGGGGTCTGAATTATTGCCTCCCATGTTTTCAATACTCCAGCACCCTCCCCTTGGGAGAATAACGACACTGAAATGTTTTATGAGATTAGAGAACACATTGGGTGGTATCTTAGACCATTCCTCCATACAGAATCTCTCCAGGTCCTTGATTTATTTAGTCTGTCTTATGGACTGCCCTGTTCAATTCAAACCACAGGTTTTCAATGGAGTTCAAGTCCGAAGACTGAGATGGCCATTGAAAATGTTGATTTTGTGCCCAATTAACCATTTCTTTGTGGATGTTGATGTGTCTTGCTGGAAGATCCTCTTATGGCCAAGTTTCAGCCTCCTAGCAGAGAGGTAACCAGGTTTTGGGCTAAAATATCCTGGTAGTGGGTACAGTTTATTTATTTATTTCATACAGTAATTTTTGCTCATCATTATCAAGGGTATCAATAACTAGGTGCTTATTTTGATATCTAGTTATTTGACTGAATCAGAAATACAGATGTGGAGTAGATGTAGAGTTTGTTTAAAATTCTCATAAAAAAATCTGAACTAATCAAACAACACTTGTTGCTCTTTATACGTGTTGATATAATATTCATTTTTAATGGAGAGGAAAAAAACGTTTCCCTAAACTGCTTTATAATATTATAATTCAATGAAGAATAAAAATAGTTTTCCCTCCTCAACTGCGTTTCCTCCCTCCAGACAGCAGATGGCGATATGTGTCTTTCAGGCGATGTTTCTAGTGTGACGTATAATCTAGTGGACGGAACTCTTCAACAACTGCAGCCACCTCGGTAGCTCGCTGGCTGACAAAGTCGGAACATTCAAGTTCTTTAGACAATTTCGTGGTTTAATCGCCACTGTGATTTAAACATAGTACTCCATTTTATGTAATATTTACGTTGTAAGTCAACTAGCTGTCTGGTCAAGTTAGCACTAGTCTAGTCGCTAATGCTAACTAGCTATTATCTCCGACCATGAGTTCACTAAGCTACTCTCCTCCTGTTAAAGAAGAGGATGTCTGTTGGACGGAGAAAGAAGCTCTCGTCAAAGAGGAGGAGGAAGAGGAGGCTGTTTCAATACAAAAACAAGTAGAGGGTGAGGCTGTTACAGTGAAAGAAGAAGAGAAAGACGTTTCAGAGAAAGAAGAGGAAGACGCCTTCAGAGTGAAAGAGGAGGGGGATGCAGTTTTTGTAGTGGAGGATGAAGAGGGGGAGATTACTGTCACATTAGAGGAGGACGAAGAAGAGAAGACTGGAGAACTGATTAACACCAGTAAATACAGTGAGTACTATCTAATAAAACAGGGACATTGATCTGATTAACACCAGTAAATACAGTGAGTACTATCTTATAAAACAGGGACATTGATCTGATTAACACTAGTAAATACAGTGAGTACTATCTAATAAAACAGGGACATTGATCTGATTAACACCAGTAAATACAGTGAGTACTATCTTATAAAACAGGGACATTGATCTGATTAACACCAGTAAATACAGTGAGTACTATCATATAAAACAGGGACATTGATCTGATTAACACCAGTAAATACAGTGAGTACTATCTAATAAAACAGGGACATTGATCTGATTAACACCAGTAAATACAGTGAGTACTATCTAATAAAACAGGGACATTGATCTGATTAACACCAGTAAATACAGTGAGTACTATCTAATAAAACAGGGACATTGATCTGATTAACACCAGTAAATACAGTGAGTACTATCTAATAAAACAGGGACATTGATCTGATTAACACCAGTAAATACAGTGAGTACTATCTAATAAAACAGGGACATTGATCTGATTAACACCAGTAAATACAGTGAGTGCTATCTAATAAAACAGGGACATTGATCTGATTAACACCAGTAAATACAGTGAGTACTCTCTAATAAAACAGGGACATTGATCTTTTATTATTATTTTTTTTTAAATCACCTTTATTTAACCAGGTAGGCAAGTTGAGAACAAGTTCTCATTTACAATTGCGACCTGGCCAAGATAAAGCAAAGCAGTTCGACAACATACAACAACACAGAGTTACACATGGAGTAAAACAAACATACAGTCAATGATGCAGTAAAAAAAATAAGTCTATATACAATGTGAGCAAATGAGGTGAGATAAGGGAGGTAAAGGCAAAAAGGCCATGGTGGCAAAGTAAATACAATATAGCAAGTAAAACACTGGAATGGTAGATATGCAGTGGAAGAAAGTGCAAAGTAGAAATAGAAATAATGGGGTGCAAAGGAGCAAAATAAATAAATAAATACAGTAGGTGAAGAGGTAGTTGTTTGGGCTAAATTATAGATGGGCTATGTACAGGTGCAGTGATCTGTGAGCTGCTCTAACAGCTGGTGCTTAAAGCTAGTGAGGGAGATAAGTGTTTCCAGTTTTAGATATTTTTGTAGTTCGTTCCAGTCACTGGCAGCAGAGAACTGAAAGAAGAGGCGGCCGAAGGGGGAATTGGCTTTGGGGGTGACCAGAGATATACCTGCTGGAGCGCGTGCTACAGGTGGGTGCTGCTATGGTGACCAGTGAGCTGAGATAAGGGGGGACTTTACCTAGCAGGGTCTTGTAGATGACCTGGAGCCAGTGGGTTTAGCGACGAGTATGAAGCGAGGGCCAGCCAACGAGAGCGTACAGGTCGCAGTGGTGGGTAGTATATGGGGCTTTGGTGACAAATCGGATGGCACTGTGACAGACTGCATCCAATGTATTGAGTAGGGTATTGGAGGCTATTTTGTAAATGACATCGCCGAAGTCGAGGATCGGTAGGATGGCCAGTTTTATGAGGGTATGTTTGGCAGCATGAGTGAAGGATGCTATGTTGCGAAATAGGAAGCCAATTCTAGATTTAACTTTGGATTGGAGATGCTTAATGTGAGTCTGGAAGGAGAGTTTACAGTCTAACCAGACACCTAGGTATTTATAGTTGTCCACATATTCTAAGTCAGAACCATCCAGAGTAGTGATGCTGGACAGGCGGGCAGGTGCAGGCAGCGATCAGTTGAAGAGCATGCATTTAGTTTTACTTGTATTTAAGAGCAGTTGGTGGCCACGGAAGGAGAGTTGTATGGCATTGAAGCTTGTCTGGAGGGTTGTTAACAAAGTGTACAAAGAAGGGCCAGAAATATACAGAATGGTGTCGTCTGCGTAGAGGTGGATCAGAGACTCACCAGCAGCAAGAGCAACATCATTGATGTATACAGAGAAGAGAGTCGGCCCAAGAATTGAAACCTGTGGCACCCCCATAGAAACTGCCAGAGGTCCGGACAACAGGCCCTCCGATTTGACACACTGAACTCTATCAGAGAAGTAGTTGTTGAACCAGGCGAGGCAATCATTTGAGAAACCAATGCTGTTCAGTCTGCCAATAAGAATGTGGTAACTGACAGAGTCGAAAGCCTTGGCCAGGTCAATGAATACGGCTGCACAGTAATGTTTCTTATCGATGGCGGTTAAGATATCGTTTAGGACCTTGAGCGTGGCTGAGGTGCACTTGCTGTTTGAGGTGAAGAAACATTTGTTTTTGTTGTACAACATCATGGCTGTTGGCATCACCTTTTACAGTGGATTTTCGCTGTTGTGGGCCATTAACCATCTGTATGACTTTGTTGTTCACACAGGAGAGAGACGGGACTATCGTGGGTCCTCTGGGGAGCCTCAACAACCTCATGATGCTGACGAGGCAGAGAAGAATCTCTCCACATTAGAACACCTCAATAAACGCCAGCGGAGAACCACAGGGAAAAGATCTCACCGCTGCTTTGACTGTGGGAAAAGATGCACCTCATCAGGCATTATATCACACCGGAGAATTCACACAAGGGATAATTCTCACTGCTGCTCTGATTGTGGGACATTTTTTAAATCTTCATCAGAACTCAAAATACACCTGAGAAATCACACAAAAGAGAAACCTTACTTCTGCTCTGACTGTGGGAAGAGTTTTCCTCTGTCAACCAGCCTGATATCACACCAGAGAACACACACAAGAGGGAGAACTTACAGTTGTGATCAATGTGGGAGGAGTTTTCCTATTTTAATCGCTCTGATATCACACCAGAGAACACACACAGGAAAGAAACCATGTAGCTGTGATGAATGTGGGAAGAGTTTTGCTTCACCTGGCGGCCTGACAGCACACCAGAGAACACACACAGGAGAGAAACCTTTTGGCTGTAATCAATGTGGGAAGAGTTTTACTCTGCTAAGCAGCCTGATATACCACCAGAAAACACACACGGTAGAGAAACCTTATAGCTGTGCTCAATGTGGGAAGAGTTTTACTTGTTCTAGCATGCTGACTAGACACCATAGAACACACACAGGAGAGAAACCTTATAGCTGTAATCAATGTGAGAAGAGATACTCTAGTAAAAGATCTCTGATTAAACATCAGAAAATACATGGAGTTGTTTCATGATATCAATGAAATAATGTCTCAATGTAGAATGTTTTAACATTGTAGTTGGAGTATTTTAATGATGTCACAATGTAGAATGTTTTAACATTGTAGAAGGAGTATTTTAATGATGTCACAATGTTGAACCCTAAACGTTTGTCCCCTGTTCTATTGATTTCAACATGATATGGATATTAGCCTCAGGGGGAAAATCCAGGCTCTGAAATGGAAGAGTTACTATTTATGTGATTTAACTAAAAGTGACTAACAAAAAAAGAGTTCTGTTACACTTACCATATTGGTGACCCACTTGAATCAAAATGCAACACTTCAAAAGGTAGCTAGCTGTTTTCTACAAATTGTCCTCTAACCAGGGATGTACACATTATTCCCAGATTCCGTGTGGTTTTTGAGCTGTTAGTTTTAACAGGACGTGCAACCTCATCTCCCTCCTCTCGGCACAATTGATTTCAACATGATATCGATGAGTTATGACAAATAAGTGTTGTGTTCCTTTGTTTAGGGATCCCTAAATTTAAATGCATCACTCCAAAATGTAGCTGACTGTCTTCTGCAGGTTGTCCTCTAACCAGTGAGGTGAAATATATCTCCATTTCCATGTGTTTTTTGTTTTGTTGTGTTAGTTTCAAGAGCAGATTCAACCTGATTTCCCCCCAAATGGATATAAGATTTGTGTTTTGTGTTTAGCTAGTGCGTTGCTATGGATCTTTATTTATTTTGACTGCATGTTTTTCCGTATTGGAGATGAGTTTTGTTTGGGCTCGTTCCAAGGGGACGAGAGTTCTAGAATCTAGTGAGTTTTAGGAAGACGAGAGTTCTAGAAGCTAGTGAGTTTTAGGAAGACGAGAGTTCTAGAAGCTAGTGAGTTTTAGGAAGACGAGAGTTCTAGAAGCTAGTGGGATTTAGGATTCTATAGAAAGAAAAAGGAGAAACAAATAATCCTATTGTATATTATTATTTAGAAATACGTGTTTTTTCTTGTTTTTAATTGTTGACAGCCAGTGATTATATTGTCCAGTAGACACCATGTTTATATTGTAGAAGGTGAAGCATTGTAGTTGATTATAATGTGAAATGGAAGTTGTTTTCTGCTGGTGGTGAGCAAACTTGTCCAACAAAAATATAGGATATATTTGTTGTCTTAAGGGGGAAGGTGTTACAGGCTTTGGTTTTTCCATTTATGTTTTGAAGTTGGACTTTAGCACGTCTAGCACGTCTATAGCACGTCTAGCTCGTTAGCACGTAGGACGCACTGATTGGTGTCACCTCGTTAGTCAGTATGTGTTACACCTGTGCTGTCTTGTCCATCTCGTTAGTGGGAAGGTGTTTCACCTGAGCTGGTCCAGGTTCTATTTAAGAGTGTCTGGCCCAGTGCTCCAGTTGTCTTGATACATGTGGAGAGTCAACACCTTTAGTTGCTCCACCTTTTTGGTTTGCTTCCTGTCTTTAAGTTTGGTGTGGGTTTTTCTTTTGTTTTCCTCTTCTTGGGCAGATTTAGTGGGTCTCATGGTGGGTGTCTTTTAGGTCCCAGTTGTTGTTACTAGTCAACTTTCAGTGGACACTGAGAGAGCAAACCTGCAACATTGTTATAATACTTTTATTGCATCAAATGGTTGTTTTATGCAACAGAATAGAGGGTTCTTAGAACTATTGTGTCTGTGTGTTCTACTGAGGATGGGCCTCTGGGAGAAAACACTGACAGGAGATTTACAATGTCTTTTGGGTGATAAAACCTAAAGAGACTGCATTCCAGAACATGAGTTAATGTTTCTGTTCTATATGGTACCAGGGAGAGATGACCTCAGGGCCAGACCCTGGTCTCTACATAAAGAGTACTGTTTTTACAGCAGATACTGTCTGCTGAGAATTGTGTCTTTCATACAAGTCTTAACCTTGTGACCCGTTCTATACATCTGTTGTTGGTCATGTAGGTTGAAAGGGGTGTATCTTGGCTGTAAAAGACCTTTGTACTTTTGTATCGTGGCTCTCAACGAATCATCTGGGGTTGATTCATCTCTCAACGAATCATCTGGGGGTGATTCATCTCTCAACGAATCATCTGGGGGTGATTTGTCGACCAGCCATCATTTTCGTAGAACACTCAATTGATTCACTTTATATGTGTGTGTTGTATTGACCTGCTCCCGTATTAATAAGTGAATAAAGATTTAGTTTTAGAATAACGCTGACTTGTGTGATAAGTTTGTTTCCTCAATTGATATTAAAGAAATTAACCTCCACATTTGGCGATGGGGATGTGAATCTTGACCTGACTCCTGACGACCTGGGTCAATGACCTGACTCCTGACGACCTGTGTAAATGACCTGACGACCTGGGTAAATGACCTGACTCCTGATGACCTGGGTAAATGACCTGGCTCCTGATGACCTGGGTCAATGACCTGGGTCAATGACCTGGCTCCTGACGACCTGGGTAAATGACCTGACTCCTGACGACCTGGGTAAATGACCTGACTCCTGATGACCTGGGTCAATGACCTGGCTCCTGATGACCTGGGTAAATGACCTGGCTCCTGATGACCTGGGTAAATGACCTGGCTCCTGACGACCTGGGTAAATGACCTGACGACCTGGGTAAATGACCTGGCTCCTGATGACCTGGGTAAATGACCTGACTCCTGATGACCTGGGTAAATGACCTGACTCCTGATGACCTGGGTAAATGACCTGGCTCCTGACGACCTGGGTAAATGACCTGACGACCTGGGTAAATGACCTGACTCCTGACGACCTGGGTAAATGACCTGACGACCTGGGTAAATGACCTGACTCCTGACGACCTGGGTAAATGACCTGACGACCTGGGTAAATGACCTGGCTCCTGACGACCTGGGTAAATGACCTGACTCCTGACGACCTGGGTAAATGACCTGACGACCTGGGTAAATGACCTGACGACCTGGGTAAATGACCTGACTCCTGACGACCTGGGTAAATGACCTGACGACCTGGGTAAATGACCTGGCTCCTGACGACCTGGGTAAATGACCTGACTCCTGACGACCTGGGTAAATGACCTGACTCCTGACGACCTGGGTAAATGACCTGGCTCCTGACGACCTGGGTAAATGACCTGGCTCCTGATGACCTGGATAAATGACCTGACTCCTGACGACCTGGGTAAATGACCTGGCTCCTGATGACCTGGGTAAATGACCTGATGACCTGGGTAAATGACCTGACGACCTGGGTAAATGACCTGGCTCCTGATGACCTGGGTAAATGACCTGACGACCTGGGTAAATGACCTGGCTCCTGATGACCTGGATAAATGACCTGACTCCTGACGACCTGGGTAAATGACCTGGCTCCTGATGACCTGGGTAAATGACCTGACTCCTGACGACCTGGGTAAATGACCTGACGACCTGGGTAAATGACCTGGCTCCTGACGACCTGGGTAAATGACCTGACAACCTGGGTAAATGACCTGGCTCCTGATGACCTGGGTAAATGACCTGACTCCTGACGACCTGGGTAAATGACCTGACTCCTGACGACCTGGGTAAATGACCTGACGACCTGGGTAAATGACCTGACTCCTGACGACCTGGGTAAATGACCTGGCTCCTGACGACCTGGGTAAATGGTGCACGAGGGATCCCTCTAACTTGGGATCTGAGGGAGACCACACTTGGGGAACAAAGCAGATGAACCCACCTTTAATCTGAGTGGATACCACAACTCAAACCTAGTTTTTTTTTAAAGAATGAGGTGAGCAAAACATGCAAGTGCAGGCTCAGAGTGTGTATTCCTGTGTGTGATATATTTAGGCTGAATATCGATATAAGATATATATCCCGATATTTTTTTCTGCAAAGTGAGAGCAAATGTTCAGTCAAAGTCAAAGCCAGATATGACATGTCTCAAGTAGTTTTATTGAAAGCGGCTATTTCAGTGAACAGTTGAAAAATCAAATGAATAAATAATAAACAGGGCTCTTCACCTGGTTCAGATTAAATGCTCAGCTGTTCAAATAACAATAACATGTAAACATAAACACTGTAGAACAACAGGACGACCTTTTTGAAATCAAAGCTCCATAAGGTGCACATTTAAATAAATACAAATATCTTAAACAAAAATAGCCTATAAAATAAAATAGGCCTATCTTTTTCTGAAATAAATATTATATATATTTATGAGAAAAGTCAACTTTTTTTTTAGTTTGACAACTTTAAATGGCTTATTAAAATCAAATTACAGATTTCTTCTCCTTTCTAACAAATCCACAGATGCAAATAACGAACATTACAAAATAATAAAATATGACAAACCCTAGTAAGGGCAGCAATTATATATAAATAAAGAACAAAATAAAGTGCTCAGTTTGACAAAATGTGTTTTAAACATCAGCCTGAGATTACCATTTGCTTTTTGTTAACTCAATTTCTTATCTGAACAGCCTCAACCAGTTGCACAAGAAACAGACTATCAACTCAATAAACATTTTCCCCCTCTTTTTTTACTTTGATAAACAGTAATGCTGTCTTGAGGTAGACATTAGAAGACAAGCGTGTCCTCCTTCGTTTAAAGATTTTGTGCGAGAAACACCAGCCTGTCAACGGCATCCGGCTTCAGAGATGCTCTGTGGCAGGTCACGATATTGCCACTGCAGCTGAAAACCCTTTCGGAGGGTGAACTGGTAGCTGGTACCAAGAGATACTTTTTTTGCCAGGTGGCTCAGAGCTGGAAAGACAACTTCATGATCCTTCCACCACTTGAGGGGATCAGTGTCACTCTCCACACTTGCTGACTGCAAGTAACTTGACAGTTCATTTTCAATAGCCTCCCTCTTGGTTGGTGGCGCAGTGGTGGTGGCTGTGCGCTGCTTGAAGAAGCTTGCCAGTGTCTTAGCATTTGGTGCCACTGCTGCTTCTCCATCTGCAGGCTCAGGCACAGTTGGCACACGTTGGTAAGGCGGTTGACAGCTGCTCTGATCAGCCAGTAGCGTCTCCACCTCCAAGACAGCTCTGTGCTTCAATGCATCAACTTTTTCACTTGGGATATAGGTGGCCCTGAAGCGTGGATCCACAAATGAAGCCATCTCCAATAGGTCAGTAGTGGCTGGGTCAGAATACTTGCGGTTGAGGTACTCAACAATGCTGGTCTTGATCGATTTGCAAAGCTCGCTATCACATGCCAGGAGACTGTCGTTAAAAAGGTGCAGCACAGGTTTTACATATGATAGAGTGACGTACTCCTCACCTGACAAAGCATCGGTAAAGTCCTGGAGAGGTTTCAGGACCTTTTGGACTGCTTCTAGGACCTCTAAGTCCTGCCAGGTAGGGACAAGGTGCCTGGTCTTTTTGTCATTAGACAGGACTTTGGCCAGTGCTCCTTCCTGCTCCAGGACTCTCTCTATCATCTGCTGCCTTGATCCCCAGCGTGTGGCAGACTCGGTTATGAGTTGGTGACTTGGCAGACCCAGCTGAATCTGGACTTCAGCAAGATGTCTCCTTTTCTTCCAGCTCTACCAAAAACAGCTTACAATTCTCTTGCACAGAGAAATGGCCTGGGTGACGCGCTTGTCGTTCATGCCATGTCCTGTCAGAATCATAAAACTATTAAACAAATGTATTGTAAATGATTTTACTTTTAGCACTTTATGTTTTGTGTTTTATTAATCTACTTAATCAATTTTTGGCCAAGACAGCAGCATAAAACAAAAAGTTGCAGACAGACACAAAGGAAAAATAATGAAAAACTAATATTTTAATATGTTTTTTCTTTAAAGTAAAATATGTGAATACTCCTTATTAAAGCACTGCACTCCCCAATAGCCAAGTGTAGTCTGACCGAAGCACTGCATCCTCATCGTTCAGCTCCACCGCTCTGACCACGTCGCTCCCGTTGGCGGTTGTTATAGCAACCGGATGCTTTTCTTGGAGTTTCCCAGCTTGCGTCCTGCGAGGCCTCAGCTATATGCTCACCGGTGTGATCCTGGGGGGAAATAACTTGTTTTGGAGACACGACGCTGTTTTCATCTCTCCCAGTCGTTGAATGAAGTGAACATGTCACGCTTCATGTAAAGGCTCACATTGTCCTGCTCGACCCACATATCGCTGGTCAACGCCAAAATGGGTCCCGTTAGCGAGCCGGTCAGCAAGGCTCTGCCTGACTTCAGTGGACATTTGTGGCAGTGCTTCTCGTGTAAAGTAGTTGGGAAGCTCATATCTCGGGTCCATAGTTTTCAGTAGCTTTTTTGAATCCGACTTGTTCCACAGTTGCAACAGGGACCATATCTTTAGCAATGTGATAGGACACCGCTGTAGTTATAGTACACCACTTGCCAATTTTCTTTTCATAAAGGCTCACTGCGGGAAAATGAAGTTTGCAGTGAGCTTTGTTTCGGAGCTTTTTCGGGTTGTCGACGGCTTGCGGCTGGGGCTTCTGCAGTGCGCAGTTTCACACACTCTTCGTATTGCAGTTTGTGCCACTGTTTTAGGTGGTGAAAAAGATTTGTAGTGCTTCCACCCCTGGCTGTAACTTTTTTTTATGGCACTGCCTACATATAACGTGATTTTGTTGCTCATCTGATACTTTGAATCCGAACCATCTCCAAATTACTGAGCCAATGCTTTTTCTTTTACTAACCAATTCCTCGTCAAAACGCTCCGCAGACGCTGTTGCTTCCTCCATGTTTGTTGAAGTGTCTGTTCCTGCCCCTCCGCCCTCTGTGCATGAAAGAGGAGGCGCGGGGAGCAGCGCAGAGAGCTCCGGGTCTGCAGCTTGCTTGGAGCAAGGATCAAAGCGAACATTTCAACTATATCGATATATGCGAAATGGTCTAATTTCATATCACATTTAAAATATATATCGATATATTTTTTATATCGATATATCGCCCAGCCCTAGTCAGGCTGATAAGAACAATTCTTATTTTGTATAACGGGTCACTTAGGATGGCAGTAGCATTGTTGACGAAATGCAGGCATCGCAGCAGAATTAGGAAGCGGTCTTGGGAAAAGAGGGTGGCAAAGAAGGGAGTTGCAAACATAGGATCTGTGCTCCAGTATTCTCTTAGGGAGTTCTTCTTTACTATCCCCATGAGGAGGACTGTCACCAGGAAGGTATACATTTCACTAATTGTGGTTGTCACCCATTTAGCGAGTTTCCCCCCTCACTCCTGGCTCTCTCTTCTCCTGTAGCTCCAAGGCATAGCGATTGGTCTCCTGTACTATGGTTTCCCACCAGCTCCTCTGTCAGAAACAACTTGAAGCACTCTGCCTCAGATGGAAATGGACTCCAGACTGGGACTCATCAAAACAAACAGCAGGGCCAGGAGGGGTGAAATGACTGGTGGCCTTCCAGCTACCACAGAACTCCTGTACTTCATCCACTGTCGGTCTCCCTCCATCACCACCAGCATCTTCAAAGGGACCTGGTACTTGGTCAGTGGACAAGGGAACCTCAGATTCAGGGTTCTCAATGGCTACAAGGTTGGGGGGGGGGGGGGGGGGGGGCAGCTCCTCACTGTCAGAATCTGATTCCTGACTTTCATACTCAGACTCATTGTCAGAATTAAAAAAAAAAAACTCCAGAATTTCCACATTTGTGAGTTGTCTCCTTTTGAAAGACATTGCTAATGCTACAGCTTAGCTCACTAGCTACATACATAAACAACAACACTGAATGGCTCAGAGTGAGAGGGGACGTGATTGACTGCCGGCATGCGTCACTTGTATCAATAAAGCACCATCAGAAAATGTTTTGTGAGGTAATTATTTGTGTATTTATTGTTTTATTCACATGTTTTCAATTCTGGGTGACAAATCATGCATTCCGATTCTTGCATAGATTGTAATGGGCACATATTATGTGTGTAAAATACTTATTTGAAGGTTATACTGATTATGATGAGCTAAGCTAATTCCAGCTATGTGTATGGAGCCATGTTTGTTGACATACAATGCATTCTGGGTTTCACGTAATCATCCGTTTGACCAAAGATGTTATAACAAAATGAGGTGAGTAAGAGTTCACTCATTTTTTGAGGACTTCCGGAAATGAATGGTGGGATGCAAGCATCTGCCTCTAACCCTAGGAAGCTCTTTGCTACCTTCTCCTCCTTCCTGAATCCTCCTCCCCCTCCCCCCCCCCTCCTCCCTCTCTGCGGATGACTTCGTCAACCATTTTGAAAAGAAGGTTGACGATATCCGATCCTCGTTTGCTAAGTCAAACGACACCGCTGGTCCTGCTCACACTGCCCTACCCTGTGCTTTGACCTCTTTCTCCCCTCTCTCCAGATGAAATCTCGCGTCTTGTGACGGCCGGCCGCCCAACAACCTGCCCACTTGACCCTATCCCCTCCTCTCTTCTCCAGACCATTTCCGGAGACCTTCTCCCCTTCCTCACCTCGCTCATCAACTCATCCTTGACCGCTGGCTACGTCCGTCTTCAAGAGAGCGAGAGTTGCACCCCTTCTGAAAAAACCTACACTCGATCCCTCCGATGTCAACAACTACAGACCAGTATCCCTTCTTTCTTTTCTCTCCAAAACTCTTGAACGTGCCGTCCTTGGCCAGCTCTCCTGCTATCTCTCTCAGAATGACCTTCTTGATCCTAATCAGTCAGGTTTCAAGACTGGGCATTCAACTGAGACTGTTCTTCTCTGTGTCACAGAGGCTCTCCGCACTGCTAAAGCTAACTCTCTCTCCTCTGCTCTCATCCTTCTAGACCTATCTGCTGCCTTTGATACTGTGAACCATCAGATCCTCCTCTCCACCCTCTCCGAGTTGGGCATCTCCGGCGCGGCCCACGCTTGGATTGCGTCCTACCTGACAGGTCGCTCCTACCAGGTGGCGTGGCGAGAATCTGTCTCCGCACCATGCGCTCTCACCACTGGTGTCCCCCAGGGCTCTGTTCTAGGCCCTCTCGTATTCTCGCTATACACCAAGTCACTTGGCTCTGTCATATCCTCACATGGTCTCTCCTATCATTGCTATGCAGACGACACACAATTAATCTTCTCCTTTCCCCCTTCTGATAACCAGGCGGCGAATCGCATCTCTGCATGTCTGTCAGACATATCAGTGTGGATGACGGATCACCAGCTCAAGCTGAACCTCGGCAAGACGGAGCTGCTCTTCCTCCCGGGGAAGGACTGCCCGTTCCATGATCTCACCATCACGGTTGACAACTCCCTTGTGTCCTCCTCCCAGAGTGCTAAGAACCTTGGCGTGATCCTGGACAACACCCTGTCGTTCTCCACTAACATCAAGGCGGTGACCCGATCCTGTAGGTTCATGCTCTACAACATTCGCAGAGTACGACCCTGCCTCACACAGGAAGCGGCGCAGGTCCTAATCCAGGCACTTGTCATCTCCCGTCTGGATTACTGCAACTCGCTGTTGGCTGGGCTCCCTGCCTGTGCCATTAAACCCCTACAACTCATCCAGAACGCCGCAGCCCGTCTGGTGTTCAACCTTCCCAAGTTCTCTCACGTCACCCCGCTCCTCCGCTCTCTCCACTGGCTTCCAGTTGAAGCTCGCATCCGCTACAAGACCATGGTGATTGCCTACGGAGCTGTGAAGGGAACGGCACCTCCATACCTTCAGGCTCTGATCAGGCCCTACACCCAAACAAGGGCACTGCGTTCATCCACCACTGGCCTGCTGGCCCCCCTACCTCTGAGGAAGCACAGTTCCCGCTCAGCCCAGTCAAAACTGTTCGCTGCTCTGGCACCCCAATGGTGGAACAAGCTCCCTCACGACGCCAGGACAGCGGAGTCAATCACCACCTTCCGGAGACACCTGAAACCCCACCTCTTTAAGGAATACCTAGGATAGGATAAAGTAATCCTTCTACCCCCCCCCCCCCCTTAAAAGATTTAGATGCACTATTGTAAAGTGGTTGTTCCACTGGATATCATAAGGTGAATGCACCATTTTGTAAGTCGCTCTGGATAAGAGCGTCTGCTAAATGACTTAAATGTAATGTAAATGTAATGTAATGGATGTGAACGACGGTAGATGACACACCCCTTCAACACTATAAACAGACCGAACTCATCTTGTCTTTTATTATCTTCGGTTTCTGTGAGGGGAAAAAATGCATGGCTGCGCGCTGAAACTAATCGTCGGATTACTGTCGATTTCTAGAAAGTGTTTTACCTAATTATTTCGATCATGGAGGGTGGGTGCCCCCTGGTGGCTGAACCTGAGATCAATGAGAGAACTTGTCAGAAAAACGACAGAGTCCCACCTATTTGTCATTGTACAAAGTAGAGAGTGGGGGAATTTTTTTTTAAAATGTATACAGAGGCACTGGAATTTGTCATAAATTTTTTTTAAATTAAAATTGTGAAAAAGGATTCAAATAAAGTTCCAACAGTACATGAGATGATCAGACTGAACCAACTGCTATCTTAAAATGTTTATTCAGTTAGGAAACAGAGGATGTATTACATAAAGTTATCACAGAATTAAAGTTATCACACAATTAAATAATAAATCCTCACTCACACAGAAAAAACATGGCTGCATTATTGTTCACAGTTTATTATCATAGTTTCTCACAGATCCTGGCTTCCACTGTTAGAATGGCTGAGCGAGAGGAGGTGGGGCTTTTTTCATAGCCTGAGAGAGAGAGAGAGAGACATTCAGTTTTACTAGAGGGGTTGGGTGCGCCCCCTGTTGGCTGAACCCGGGTGGGAGGTTCCCCCTTAGCAAGCAATGGACCCCAGCACACCACTGAAGCCATTAAGAACTATATTCAAAAACACACCTGGTAACCTGTTCAATCACCAGGCACACGGCTCAACATAGTTCAATGACAGAGACTGTGGACTTAGAATAATTTTGGGTAAAAAATAAAAATGGTGAAAATTAATAAAATAAAGTTTGCAGCTGTCGTTGATATGCTCAAAATTAACTAACTGCTATCTTGAAATGTAGAGAAAGTCTTTTAAAATAGGCATCCTATCATTTGAAAATTAGTCGAAAGGCTAAGTGAATCTCTTCCTGAGAAGAAGCTGACAGCCTTCAAACAGAGCAAAAAAAGTGGTCCCAAACAATATGTCAAAATGAATTAAAAAAATTATACAGCTGTCTTTAATAAGATCAAACTGAACTAACTGCTATCTTGAAATGTTGAAAAAGTGTTTTTAAATAGGCATCCTGTGGTTCGGGCTATGTATTTAGGTAGAGGGGTGTTTGGTTTATGTGGTTCGGGCTATGTATTTAGGTAGAGGGGTGTTTGTTTTATGTGGTTCGGGCTATGTATTTAGGTAGAGGGGTGTTTGGTTTATGTGGTCCGGGGTTTGTTAGTCTATGTTCTATGTTAGTGTATTTCTATGTTCTGTCTTGTCTATTGTAGTTCTATGTTTAGTTAATTGGGGTTGGACCTTCAATTGGAGGCAGCTGGTTATCGTTGCCTCTGATTGAAGGTCCTATAATTAGGAGGTTGTTTGTCATGGGGGTTTTGTGGCAGATTGTTGCTGTGTATAGCTTTGTGCCTTACTGGCCTGTTCTTTGTCGTCGTTTTGGTTTTCTTTCTTTGTCCTTTAATAAAAGAAGATGAGTGTACATTTTCCCGCTGCGTCTTGGTCTAACCTCTCTGGGCTAGGTGGCACCAAATCGTCCCACCTACGTAACAGCCAGTTGAATCCTGTGGTGCGATTTTCAAATGCCTTAGAAATGCTATTACTTCAATTTCTCAAACATATGACTATTTTACAGCTATTTAAAGACAAGACTCTCGTTAATCTAACCACACTGTCCGATTTCAAAAAGGCTTTACAACGAAAGCAAAACATTAGATTATGTCAGCAGAGTACCCAGCCAGAAATAATCAGACACCCATTTTTCAAGCTAGCATATAATGTCACAAAAACCCAGAAGACAGCTAAATGCAGCACTAACCTTTGATGATCTTCATCAGATGACAACCCTAGGACATTATGTTATACAATACATGCATGTTTTGTTCAATCAAGTTCATATTTATATCAAAAAACAGCTTTTTACATTAGCATGTGACGTTCAGAACTAGCATACCCCCCGCAAACTTCCGACGAATTCACTAACAATTTACTAAATTACTCACGATAAACGTTCACAAAAAGCATAACAATTATTTTAAGAATTATAGATACAGAACTCCTCTATGCACTCGATATGTCCGATTTTAAAATAGCTTTTCGGTGAAAGCACATTTTGCAATATTCTAAGTAGATAGCCCGGCATCACAGGGCTAGCTATTTAGACACCCAGCAAGTTTAGCCTTCACCAAAATCAGATTTACTATTACAAAAGTTTGATTACCTTTCCTGTTCTTCGTCAGAATGCACTCCCAGGACTTCTACTTCAATAACAAATGTTGGTTTGGTCCAAAATAATCCATAGTTATGTTCCAACAGCGGCGTTTTGTTTGTGCGTTCAGGACACTATCCGAATGGTAAATAAGGGTCACGCGCACGGCGCATTTCGTGACAAAAGATTTCTAAATATTTCATTACCGTACTTCGAAGCATGTCAACCGCTGTTTAAAATCAATTTTTATGCCATTTTTCTCATAAAAAAGCGATAATATTCCAACCGGGAATCTGCAATTAGGTAAACAGCCGAAAGAAAATACAGCATGGGGTCGACTCGGGCACGCGCCTAATTCCTTTGTCCTCTGATGGGCCACTTGGCAAAGGCGATTATTTGTTTCAGCCTGGGGCTGCCTCGATATCGTTCAGGTTTTTCCCAGGCTCTGAGAGCCTATTGGAGCCGTAGGAAGTGTCACGTTAGAGCAAAGATCCTGACTCTTCAGTAAACAGAGGCAAGAACAACAACACCTTGTCAGACAGGCCACTTCCTGCATGGAATCTTCTCAGGTTTTTGCCTGCCATAGGAGTTCTGTTATACTCACAGACACCATTCAAACAGTTTTAGAAACTTTAGGGTGTTTTCTATCCAAAGCCAATTATTATATGCATATTCTAGTTACTGGGCAGGAGTAGTAACCAGATTAAATCGGGTACGTTTTTTATCAGGCCGTGTAAATACTGCCCCCTAGCCCTAACAGGCTAAACCCTACGACACCTGTGACATTTACATTAGGGTGTATTGTTAGATGCTACTGCACTGTTGGAACCAGGAACACAAGCATTTCACTACACCCACAATAACATCTGCTAAATATGTGTATGTGACCAATAACATTTTTATTTGATTGTATTTTTGAAAGTGTTACATAATTCTCAATCCGCTTTGCGTCGTGCCTAAAAACAGCACTTAGCCGTGGTACTGTATATTAGCCATATACTGTCACCACTTCCACCGAAGTCATTTCCTCTCCTTGTTCGGCGGTCGGCGTCACCGGTCTTCTAGTCATCGTCGATCCAATTTTCATTTTCCATTTGTTTTGTCTTGTTTTCTTACACATCTGGTTTCCATTTCCATCATGAATTGTTGTGTATTTAACCCTCTGTTCCCCCCATGTCCTTGTGTGGAATTATTTGTTTGTAAGTGCTTGTACTCTGTTACTGGTGCGCATCGGGTTTTGTACCCATGTAGGTTCGTTTTGTATTAAACTGCTCCGGCTATTACCTATCTCTGCTCTCCTGCGTCTGACTTCACTGCCACCAGGTCCGCAATCCTTACATATACCACACCTCCTCAGGCCTTATTGCTTATTAGAACACATAAGTGTATTATAAGGCATTAAAAAGGTCATTAAAATAATTATAATATGTACTTCATAGAAACTGTTACCCTTTATATTCTAATAACTCACATTTTAAGATTCATTATTTCATTTATTCCATGTTAAGTGCTGAAACCAAGGAACAAGACTATTTGTCTCCCTCTTGCTGTTGCATGCAGTTCCTCTCTCTCTTCCTCCCTCCCTCTAACCCCTCCCTCCCTCTAACCCCACCCCTCTGGCAGAACCAGGAAATCCCTCCCCCTCCCACAAACTCTCTTCTGAGGAAACGAAACTGATCTGAGTCTCTGTCTCGTCTGTCTGTGTGAGAGTGAACAACCGTCCAAATGGCTCAACAGGGAGTTCTGCTGGACCAGGACCAGTTCTGTTGTTCTGTCTGTCTGGATCTACTGAAGGAACCAGTCGCCATCCCCTGTGGACACAGTTACTGTAGGAGCTGTATTGAGGGCTGCTGGGATCAGGATGTTCTGAAAGGGGTCTATAGCTGTCCACAGTGCAGACAGACCTTCAGTCCAAGGCCTATTCTGACAAAAAGTAACCTATTGGCTGAGGTGGTGGAGAAACTGAAGAAGACAGGACTCCAGGCTGCTCCCCCTCCTGCTCTGTGCTATGCTGGACCTGGAGATGTGGCGTGTGATGTCTGCACTGGGACCAGAAAGCAGAAAGCCCTCATGTCCTGTCTGGTGTGTCTGGCCTCTTACTGTGAGACTCACCTCCAACCTCACTACGAATCTCCAGCTTTCAAGAAGCACAAGCTGGTCAAAGCCACCGCACAACTACAGGAGAAGATCTGCTCTCATCATGACAAACTGCTGGAGGTTTACTGTCGTACCGATCAGCAGTGTATCTGTTATCTGTGTACAATGGATGAACATAAAGGCCATGATACAGTGTCAGCTGCAGCAGAGAGGACTGAGAAACAGGTAAGACCAGAACAACTTGTTGGTGACTGTCTGATAAACAAAGAATTAAAGATACAGTAGGAACTAAGGCTGTTTGAATATGAGATCATTGAAATGAAATGAATCCTCAGCAGAACAAATATGAACACAAACCTTGAGTATATTGATATGTCAACCCAGATTCTCCAGATGTATCACCATTTTATAATGTCAAACACTATTATCATTCTGAATGCCCTTTTATGAGTCCAAAGTTCAGTCTCAACCTGTTGATACATGTAGTCCTACCATAAAAACTATAGTCATTCACATAGCAACAAATAAATATCATTTAGTAAATGGACCATCCATTTTTTTAGATCTTCCTCTCTATGGGCCCTATGTCACATTACTATACTATTGATCTACTGGACTAATAAAGCTTGATAGCTCATTGAAGAGTGATTCTCCACAGAGGCAGCTGGGGATGAGTCAGCAGAAGGTCCAGCAGAGATTCCAGGAGAGAGAGAAGGAGCTGAAGGAGCTCCAACAGGCTGTGGAGTCTTTCAAGGTGAGTATTGTTGACCAGAGGAGACACACCATTTCACCTGTCTCCTCCAGTCAGAGAGAGAGAGAGAGGTAGAGGGGCCCCTATCCAATCCCACTGACCCCACTGTTGGGAACAGGTTGTCACTGCTGAGGCAGTGAAGAAAGTAGAGGAGGATGGGTCAAGGCTGAGGGATCCTGAGAGGATCCCTGTGAGTAGTAGATCTGTGACAGCACAGAGGGACAGGCCAACGAGTGATATATGCTTCAGTAAGGTTGGCTTCTTAGTGTTCATAGCAAATGGTTATCAACTGTACCGCAGAAATGGAATGTAAATCACAGAACAAAAATTGGCTTCTTAGTGTATTTGGTCATACTAGATTTGACTTCAGAAGAGTTCCAGGGTGTGTTGAGTGGTGGTGTCCCGTCCTCCCAGGCCGTTGGCCTGGTGCAGGAGCAGATAGGGTCAAAGTAGTGGAATGGGGTAGTGGGTTTTAATGAGTGTAGGGTTAGTTGGCCTGGTGCAGGAGCAGATAGGGTCAAAGTAGTGGAATGGGGTAGTGGGTTTTAATGAGTGTAGGGTTAGTTGGCCTGGTGCAGGAGCAGATAGGGTCAAAGTAGTGGAATGGGGTAGTGGGTTTTAATGAGTGTAGGGTTAGTTGGCCTGGTGCAGGAGCAGATAGGGTCAAAGTAGTGGAATGGGGTAGTGGGTTTTAATGAGTGTAGGGTTAGTTGGAAGGGTGTTTTTTAGTATTATCATAATTTCCCCTTTTCCCATTTTGTAAATTTAAGGTTAAACAGTTAGCTAAAATAACTTTAAAACAAGATATAATATATATTAATGTTCCACTGGGTAGAGGTGAGGACAAATGTGAGATCAGAGACATTTTGATAGATGTGTGGCAGAAGAGATGGGACTCTGAGCACAAGGGACGGCTTTTATATGCCCTCCAAAGAAAGGTCGGTGGACCAAGGTTCAAAGGTCAGATTAGGAAGGAAGAGGTGGTGTTTCCTCGATTGTGTTTAGGACATTGTACATTGAACTGGTCCTTCCATCTGGTTGGCAGCATGTGAATGGTTTGTGTCTGGAGGGTATTGTCAATGAAACGGTGCAGCATGTGTTGTTATATTGTTGTAAGGATGTTGAAGAGAGGGAAAGATTGAAGTGTAGGGTCATTGAGGTTGGATGGGGGGTTGGATGGGGGAGGGTCTATTAGAAGTTAGTAGGGATCTTTTTTATTTTCTCAGAAGTACTGAGTTAGGTAGGAGGATTTAGAAATGGTGTAAACCGTGATTGAACACACTCCAGCACAGTAGGAGGCGCCATGCTCCTTTAACGTTGGTTTGAGGACCGCCATTATACCATAGAAGAAGAAGAAGTTGGTAACGTGAGGTTTTGTCGTTCGTGAAGAGTGCAGCTATTCTTTTGCCTATTTTCCAAATGTATTTTGTCATGGTGGGAGGGTTTGTTTATCGGTTTCCGCTGTTTATCGGTTAGAGTTGAGGAGGGAGTAGGGTAGTTTGATGTCCTCAACCGAGTGGAGAAGAAACGCTGTCTCTTCAGGTGCGTTGTGGAGAATGGTGTGGAGGAATTATTGATCCTGGTCGGTGAACAGGTGGGAGAGGAACATATACACTCTGTATCCAGAATGAACAAGGCGGTGGTTGTGGTAATGTAAAAGGTGAGTCTTGTTACCCGGCTAGTTACCAGTATGATTTATGTGAGGGGTTGTGTTGGTGCTGATTTCGACAAGAGTAGTGGTGTCTAATCTGCCTCCGTTTATTACCACCGAACAGATCCGTAAAGAGTTGGTTCGTTTTGCTAAATGTGGAAGTGTTTTTCTGAACGAAATTCAAGGTTAAACAGGGGAGGGGTGGTACACAGGGTTTGTTAGCACAGAGGAGCCCAGTGATATAATATTATATATATATATATAATATTACTATATGTCCCAGCTGTTTGCTGTGGTTTTGAAGTAATTCTCTTCCAGCCCGCGTTAACCTTGTAGGTTTACCTCAGGTAACTTATTATTAACTATCCTTGTAGGTTTACCTCAGGTAACTTATTATTAACTAACCTTGTAGGTTTACCTCAGGTAACTTATTATTAACTAGGTTACAGCTACTAATAATGGTAACTGGTAATTTGATATGTGTTGAAATCTGTTGGTTCGTAGACATCAAATAGAGAGAATGCTGCGCAGGTTCACTGAGTTGTAAACCTAATGGATAGGTGGAGATCATTGATTTGTAGCTCTGACTCAGTTGCTACCTCAGATTATGAGCCTATCAAGTGTGGTGAATGAGGTATGTAGTTCCCACAGAAGACCACAGGGAGGAGCAAGAGAGATATAAACCCATACAGTTTATCTCTTTAAATACCCTGAACCTAACAATCAATCTAATGTATTTATAAAGACCTTTTTACATCAGCAGATGTCACAAAGTGCTGTACAGAAACTCTAACCCTACGTATAACCTGTTTTATCCTGAACCCTAATTCTAGGGTAGGGTAGCCTACAACCCCTTTAGAAACTATTATAGTAATAATATTATGTTAGTAAATACCATTATAGTACTAAATAGGTTCTATTGTTATTTTTTAAATAAAACCTATGTATAGTACTTAGCATTTAACTGTTTTTTTGTTATTTTATTATATTTATTATTTAGAGGAGTCTGTCTAAATAATGAAAAGTTAAGTTATTGCCAGACTTTTTAATGAAACCTTTATTTAACCAGGCAGGTCAGTTAAGAACAAATTCTATTTACAATGACGGCCTCCTGGGGACCAGTGGGTTAACTGCCTTGTTCAGCGGCAGAACAACAGAGTTTTACCTTGTCAACTCTGAGGTCGTCTCTGAGAGACTCAATACAACAGGGGTCTCTGATTTCTATGCTGCAGTACTGAGGGCCTGGCAGCTGCTGAGACCCACACGAGAGGAGGGGGGGGTGGTGACTGGGCCGTGGGTCTGGGAGGAACCACTGATCACTGGGTTTGGTGGACCTGGAGAGCAGGGTGGCAGCGTTCTGACTCAAAGCAGCACAGAGGCTACTGTACCGTACGGAGGTGGGCTTAGCGGGAGGGAAGGGGCATCAGAGGCAGGGGGTTGTGGGGGCTGAGAGCATGGCAGGGTATAGGTGGAGGGTGCTCTATAAGCTCCCAGTGCTGGAAAGGTCAGGGGTCATCCAGTGGAGGGTATTACATGGAGCCCTGGACACCAATAGCTGATTGGCTCGGGTTGACCTGGGAGTTGGGGAGGGGTTGTCCGTTTTCTACAATGACAGACTGTTCATCATGTTTTCTCTGTGTTGCCAGGGTAATGCCATTACTGTTTATTTTATTCCACCTTTATTTAACCAGGTGGGCCAGTTGAGAACAAGTCCTTTATTTAACCAGGTAGGCCAGTTGAGAACAAGTCCTTTATTTAACCAGGGAGGCTAGTTGAGAACAAGTCCTTTATTTAACCAGGTGGGCCAGTTGAGAACAAGTCCTTTATTTAACCAGGTAGGCTAGTTGAGAACAAGTCCTTTATTTAACCAGGTAGGCTAGTAGAGAACAAGTTCTCATTTACAACTGCGACCTGGCCAAGATAAAGCAAAGCAGTGTGACACAAACAACAACACAGAGTTACACATAAACAAACGTACAGTCAATAACACAATAGAAAAGTCTATATACAGTTGTGTAAATGAGGTAAGATAAAGGAGGTAAGTTAATAAATAGGCCGTGGTGGCGAAATAATTACAATTTAGCAATTAAACACTGGAGTGATAGATGTGCAGAAGATGAATTTGCAAGTAGAGATACTATTAACTAACTGCTATCTCTCTCTCTCTCTCTCTCTCTCCCTCTCTCTCTGTCCCTCTCTCTTTCTCTCTCTCTTTCTCTCTCTCTCTTTCTCTCTCTCTCTTTCTGTCTCTCTCTCTCTCTCTCTCTGTCTCTCTCTCTCTCTCTTTCTCTCTCTCTCTTTCTCTCTCTCTCTTTCTGTCTCTCTCTCTCTCTCTCTCTGTCTCTGTCTCTCTCTCTCTCTCTCTCTCTCTGTCTCTCTCTCTCTTTCTCTCTCTCTCTTTCTGTCTCTCTCTCTCTCTCTCTCTCTGTCTTTCTGTCTCTCTCTCTCTCTCTCTCTCTCTCTCTCTGTCTCTCTGTCTCTCTCTCTCTGTCTCTCTCTCTGTCCCTCCCTCTCTCTCTGTCCCTCTCTCTCTCTCTGTCTCTCTGTCTCTCTCTCTCTCTCTCTCTCTCTCTCTCTCTCTCTCTCTCTGTCCCTCTCTCTCTCTGTCCCTCTCTCTCTCTGTCCCTCTCTCTCTCTCTCTCTGTCCCTCTCTTTCTCTCTCTCTCTCTCTCTCTCTCTCTCTCTCTCTCTCTCTGTCTCTGTCTCTGTCTCTGTCTCTCTGTCTCTCTCTCTGTCCCTCTCTCTCTCTCTCTCTTAACAGCGCTCTGCACAGGCAGCAGTGGAGGACAGTGATCAGATCTTTACTGAGCTGATCCGCTCCATTGAGAGAAGGAGCTCTGAGGTGAAGGAGCTGATCAGAGCCCAAGAGAAGGCTCAAGTGAGTGAAGCTGAAGGAGTCCTGGAGCAACTGAAGCAGGAGATAGCTGAGCTGAGGAAGAGAAGCACTGAGCTGGAGCAGCTCTCACACACAGAGGATCACATCCATTTCCTCCAGGTAACTAAACTGTCTTGTTACATGTGATATGAAATTAACTTCATGTGAAAATATTCATCTCAATCATTATGTTGTCCTCTCTGTCCCTCTCTCTGTGTCCCTCCCTCTCTCTGTGTCCCTCCCTCTCTCTGTGTCCCTCCCTCTCTCTGTGTCCCTCCCTCTCTCTGTGTCCCTCTCTCTCTCTGTGTCCCTCTCTCTGTGTCCCTCTCTGTCCCTCTGTCTCTCTCTGTGTCCCTCTCTGTCCCTCTGTCTCTCTCTGTGTCCCTCTCTCTCTCTGTCCCTCTCTCTCTCTCTCTCTCTCTCTCTCTCTCTGTCCCTCTCTCTCTCTCTCTCTCTCTCTCTCTCTCTCTCTGTCCCTCTCTCCCTCTCTCTCTCTCTCTCTCTCTGTGTCTCTCTCTCTCTGTCCCTCCTCTCTCTCTCTCTCTGTGTGTCTCTCTCTCTCTCTGTCCCTCTCTCTCTCTCTCTCTCTGTCCCTCTCTCCCTCTCTCTCTCTCTCTCTCTCTCTCTCTCTGTGTATCTCTCTCTCTGTGTCTCTCCCTCTCTCTGTCCCTCTCTCTCTCTCTCTTTCCCTCCTCTCTCTCTCTGTCCCTCCTCTCTCTCTCTCTCTGTCCCTCCTCTCTTTCCCTCTGTCCCTCTCTCTGTGTCCCCCCCTCTCTCTGTGTCCCTCTCTGTGTCCCCCCCTCTCTCTGTGTCCCCCCCTCTCTCTGTGTCCCCCGCTCTCTCTGTGTCCCCCGCTCTCTCTGTGTCCCCCGCTCTCTCTGTGTCCCCCCCCTCTCTCTGTGTCCCCCCCTCTCTCTGTGTCCCTCTCTGTCCCTCTGTGTCCCTCCCTCCCTCTGTGTCCCTCCCTCTCTCTGTGTCCCTCCCTCTCTCTGTGTCCCTCCCTCTCTCTGTGTCCCTCCCTCTCTCTGTGTCCCTCCCTCTCTCTGTGTCCCTCTCTCTCTGTGTCCCTCCCTCTCTCTGTGTCCCTCTCTCTCTGTGTCCCTCTGTCCCACTGTCCCTCTGTCCCTCTCTCTCTCGCTCTCTCTCTCCCTCTCTGTCCCTCTCTCTCTCTCTCTGTCCCTCTCTCCCTCGCTCTCTCTCTCTGTCTCTCTCTCTCCCTCTGTCCCTCTGTCTCTCTCTCTGTCTCTGTCTCTCTCTCTGTCTCTCTCGGTGTCCCTCTCTCTGTGTCTCTGTCCGTGTCCCCCTCTCTCTGGGTCTCGGTGTCTCTCTCTCTGTTCCTCTGTCTCTCTCTCTCTCTCTGTCCCTCTCTGTCCCTCTGTCTCTCTCTGTGTCCCTCTCTCTCTCTCTCTCTCTCTCTCTCTGTCCCTCTCTGTCCCTCTGTCTCTCTCTGTGTCCCTCTCTCTGTCTTTCTCTCTCTCTGTCTTTCTCTGTCTCTATCTGTCTGTCTCTCTCTCCAGAGTTATCAGTCTCTCTCCAGTATCAGTGTATCTTCAGACTTACCCAGCATCGTTGTCCGTCCTCTTCAGTACTTTGGAGATGTGAGTAAGACTGTGTCTGAACTGAGAGAGAAACTAGAAGACTTCCTTAAAGGAGAATGGACCAAGATCTCCACTACAGGTGTGTTGAAAACAATCAGAACATCAACTTTAGACCATTGAAAGTTCCCTACTAGTCATATACATGTGGAATATGGTATGATGATAACATTCCCTCTCTCTGTCAATGTGTTTGTGTGTCTGTAGTGAATATAGTGGAGGTTGTTCTGCCTCCAGAGCCCAAGACCAGAGAACAGTTGTTACAATGTGAGTCTCTTTATTGTGAAGTAACTAACAGTCTCTTTTTACTGCCACTCCTAACAATCCCTCTAGAAATATATAGCAATAGTAGATCTAATCAAAGACTGGGTATCTATCTGACTCCTCATATTTCTCTGATTTGATCTCTGCTGTGCTCTAATCAAAGACAGGGTAGATACAGTATCTGACTTAACTTATTGTTCTGACTCCCCTCATTGGTCTCTGCTCTTCTCCCAGATTCCTGTCAGCTCACACTGGACCCAAACACAGCAAACAGACACCTCTCTCTGTCTAAAGGGAACAGAAAGGTGACCTGTACAGGCCAAGTCCAACCATATCCTGACCATCCAGACAGATTCACCAACCGGTGGCAGGTTCTGTGTAGAGAGGGTCTGTCTGGACGCTGTTACTGGGAGGTGGAGTGGAGTGGTAATGTTGTTGATACAGCAGTCTCATATAAAGACATCAGCAGAACAGAGAGAGGTAATATATTTGGATACAATAACAAGTCCTGGAGTTTACTGTGCTGTAGTGATGGTTATTATTTCATACACAATAATGTTGAGACTAAAGTATCAGGTCCTCAGTCCTCCAGAGTAGGAGTGTACCTGGATCACAAGGCAGGTACTCTGTCCTTCTACAGTGTCTCTGACACAATGACCCTCCTCCACAGAGTCCAGACCACATTCACTCAGCCCCTCTATCCTGGGTTTAGGCTCTATAATGGTACTGCTGAGCTGGTTAAACTGTAGTAGGGTCCACATAGATACTAGTCATGCTGGTGTAGTCTATAGCTGAGCTGGTTAAACTGTAGTAGGGTCCACATAGATACTAGTCATGCTGGTGTAGTCTATAGCTGAGCTGGTTAAACTGTAGTAGGGTCCACATAGATACTAGTCATGCTGGTGTAGTCTATAGCTGAGCTGGTTAAACTGTAGTAGGGTCCACATAGATACTAGTCATGCTGGTGTAGTCTATAGCTGAGCTGGTTAAACTGTAGTAGGGTCCACATAGATACTAGTCATGCTGGTGTAGTCTATAGCTGAGCTGGTTAAACTGTAGTAGGGTCCACATAGTTACTAGTCATGCTGGTGTAGTCTATAGCTGAGCTGGTTAAACTGTAGTAGGGTCCACATAGATACTAGTCATGCTGGTGTAGTCTATAGCTGAGCTGGTTAAACTGTAGTAGGGTCCACATAGATACTAGTCATGCTGGTGTAGTCTATAGCTGAGCTGGTTAAACTGTAGTAGGGTCCACATAGATACTAGTCATGCTGGTGTAGTCTATAGCTGAGCTGGTTAAACTGTAGTAGGGTCCACATAGATACTAGTCATGCTGGTGTAGTCTATAGCTGAGCTGGTTAAACTGTAGTAGGGTCCACATAGATACTAGTCATGCTGGTGTAGTCTATATCTGAGCTGGTTAAACTGTAGTAGGGTCAACATAGATACTAGTCATGCTGGTGTAGTCTATAGCTGGTTAAACTGTAGTAGGGTCCACATAGATACTAGTCATGCTGGTGTAGTCTATAGCTGAGCTGGTTAAACTGTAGTAGGGTCCACATAGATACTAGTCATGCTGGTGTAGTCTATAGCTGAGCTGGTTAAACTGTAGTAGGGTCCACATAGATACTAGTCATGCTGGTGTAGTCTATAGCTGAGCTGGTTAAACTGTAGTAGGGTCCACATAGATACTAGTCATGCTGGTGTAGTCTATAGCTGAGCTGGTTAAACTGTAGTAGGGTCCACATAGATACTAGTCATGCTGGTGTAGTCTATAGCTGAGCTGGTTAAACTGTAGTAGGGTCCACATAGATACTAGTCATGCTGGTGTAGTCTATAGCTGAGCTGGTTAAACTGTAGTAGGGTCCACATAGATACTAGTCATGCTGGTGTAGTCTATATCTGAGCTGGTTAAACTGTAGTAGGGTCAACATAGATACTAGTCATGCTGGTGTAGTCTATAGCTGGTTAAACTGTAGTAGGGTCCACATAGATACTAGTCATGCTGGTGTAGTCTATAGCTGAGCTGGTTAAACTGTAGTAGGGTCCACATAGATACTAGTCATGCTGGTGTAGTCTATAGCTGAGCTGGTTAAACTGTAGTAGGGTCCACATAGATACTAGTCATGCTGGTGTAGTCTATAGCTGAGCTGGTTAAACTGTAGTAGGGTCCACATAGATACTAGTCATGCTGGTGTAGTCTATAGCTGAGCTGGTTAAACTGTAGTAGGGTCCACATAGATACTAGTCATGCTGGTGTAGTCTATAGCTGAGCTGGTTAAACTGTAGTAGGGTCCACATAGATACTAGTCATGCTGGTGTAGTCTATAGCTGAGCTGGTTAAACTGTAGTAGGGTCCACATAGATACTAGTCATGCTGGTGTAGTCTACAGGTGAGCTGGTTAAACTGTAGTAGGGTCCACATAGATACTAGTCATGCTGGTGTAGTCTATAGCTGAGCTGGTTAAACTGTAGTAGGGTCCACATAGATACTAGTCATGCTGGTGTAGTCTATAGCTGAGCTGGTTAAACTGTAGTAGGGTCCACATAGATACTAGTCATGCTGGTGTAGTCTACAGGTGAGCTGGTTAAACTGTAGTAGGGTCCACATAGATACTAGTCATGCTGGTGTAGTCTATAGCTGAGCTGGTTAAACTGTAGTAGGGTCCACATAGATACTAGTCATGCTGGTGTAGTCTATAGCTGAGCTGGTTAAACTGTAGTAGGGTCCACATAGATACTAGTCATGCTGGTGTAGTCTACAGGTGAGCTGGTTAAACTGTAGTAGGGTCCACATAGATACTAGTCATGCTGGTGTAGTCTATAGCTGAGCTGGTTAAACTGTAGTAGGGTCCACATAGATACTAGTCATGCTGGTGTAGTCTATAGCTGAGCTGGTTAAACTGTAGTAGGGTCCACATAGATACTAGTCATGCTGGTGTAGTCTATAGCTGAGCTGGTTAAACTGTAGTAGGGTCCACATAGATACTAGTCATGCTGGTGTAGTCTATAGCTGAGCTGGTTAAACTGTAGTAGGGTCCACATAGATACTAGTCATGCTGGTGTAGTCTATAGCTGAGCTGGTTAAACTGTAGTAGGGTCCACATAGATACTAGTCATGCTGGTGTAGTCTATAGCTGAGCTGGTTAAACTGTAGTAGGGTCCACATAGATACTAGTCATGCTGGTGTAGTCTATAGCTGAGCTGGTTAAACTGTAGTAGGGTCCACATAGATACTAGTCATGCTGGTGTAGTCTATAGCTGAGCTGGTTAAACTGTAGTAGGGTCCACATAGATACTAGTCATGCTGGTGTAGTCTATAGCTGAGCTGGTTAAACTGTAGTAGGGTCCACATAGATACTAGTCATGCTGGTGTAGTCTATAGCTGAGCTGGTTAAACTGTAGTAGGGTCCACATAGATACTAGTCATGCTGGTGTAGTCTATAGCTGAGCTGGTTAAACTGTAGTAGGGTCCACATAGATACTAGTCATGCTGGTGTAGTCTATAGCTGAGCTGGTTAAACTGTAGTAGGGTCCACATAGATACTAGTCATGCTGGTGTAGTCTATAGCTGAGCTGGTTAAACTGTAGTAGGGTCCACATAGATACTAGTCATGCTGGTGTAGTCTATAGCTGAGCTGGTTAAACTGTAGTAGGGTCCACATAGATACTAGTCATGCCGGTGTAGTCTATAGCTGAGCTGGTTAAACTGTAGTAGGGTCCACATAGATACTAGTCATGCCGGTGTAGTCTATAGCTGAGCTGGTTAAACTGTAGTAGGGTCCACATAGATACTAGTCATGCCGGTGTAGTCTATAGCTGAGCTGGTTAAACTGTAGTAGGGTCCACATAGATACTAGTCATGCTGGTGTAGTCTATAGCTGAGCTGGTTAAACTGTAGTAGGGTCCACATAGATACTAGTCATGCTGGTGTAGTCTATAGCTGAGCTGGTTAAACTGTAGGTAGGGTCCACATAGATACTAGTCCATGCCGGTGTAGTCTATAGCTGAGCTGGTTAAACTGTAGTAGGGTCCACATAGATACTAGTCATGCTGGTGTAGTCTATAGCTGAGCTGGTTAAACTGTAGTAGGGGTCCACATAGATACTAGTCATGCTGGTGTAGTCTATAGCTGAGCTGGTTAAACTGTAGTAGGGTCCACATAGATACTAGTCATGCTGGTGTAGTCTATAGCTGAGCTGGTTAAACTGTAGTAGGGTCCACATAGATACTAGTCATGCGGGTGTAGTCTTATAGCTGAGCTGGTTAAACTGTAGTAGGGTCCACATAGATACTAGTCATGCTGGTGTAGTCTATAGCTGAGCTGGTTAAACTGTAGTAGGGTCCACATAGATACTAGTCATGCTGGTGTAGTCTATAGCTGAGCTGGTTAAACTGTAGTAGGGTCCACATAGATACTAGTCATGCTGGTGTAGTCTATAGCTGAGCTGGTTAAACTGTAGTAGGGTCCACATAGATACTAGTCATGCGGGTGTAGTCTATAGCTGAGCTGGTTAAACTGTAGTAGGGTCCACATAGATACTAGTCATGCTGGTGTAGTCTATAGCTGAGCTGGTTAAACTGTAGTAGGGTCCACATAGATACTAGTCATGCTGGTGTAGTCTATAGCTGAGCTGGTTAAACTGTAGTAGGGTCCCACATAGATACTAGTCATGCTGGTGTAGTCTATAGCTGAGCTGGTTAAACTGTAGTAGGGTCCACATAGATACTAGTCATGCTGGTGTAGTCTATAGCTGAGCTGGTTAAACTGTAGTAGGGTCCACATAGATAACTAGTCATGCTGGTGTAGTCTATAGCTGAGCTGGTTAAACTGTAGTAGGGTCCACATAGATACTAGTCATTGCCGGTGTAGTCTATAGCTGAGCTGGTTAAACTGTAGTAGGGTCCACATAGATACTAGTCATGCCTGGTGTAGTCTATAGCTGAGCTGGTTAAAACTGTAGTAGGGTCCACATAGATACTAGTTCATGCTGGTGTAGTCTATAGCTGAGCTGGTTAAACTGTAGTAGGGTCCACATAGATACTAGTCATGCTGGTGTAGTCTATAGCTGAGCTGGTTAAACTGTAGTAGGGTCCACATAGATACTAGTCATGCTGGTGTAGTCTAAAGGCTGAGCTGGTTAAACTGTAGTAGGGTCCACATAGATACTAGTCATGCTGGTGTAGTCTATAGCTGAGCTGGTTAAACTGTAGTAGGGTTCCACATAGATACTAGTCATGCTGGTGTAGTCTATAGCTGAGGCTGGTTAAACTGTAGTAGGGTCCACATAGATACTAGTCATGCTGGTGTAGTCTATAGCTGAGCTGGTTAAACCGTAGTAGGGTCCACATAGATACTAGTCATGCCGGGTGTAGTCTATAGCTGAGCTGGTTAAACCGTAGTAGGGTCCACATAGATACTAGTCATGCCGGTGTAGTCTATAGCTGAGCTGGTTAAACTGTAGTAGGGTCCACATAGATACTAGTCATGCCGGTGTAGTCTATAGCTGAGCTGGTTTAAACCGTAGTAGGGTCCACATAGATACTAGTCATGCCGGTGTAGTCTATAGCTGAGCTGGTTAAACCGTAGTAGGGTCCACATAGATACTAGTCATGCCGGTGTAGTCTATAGCTGAGCTGGTTAAACCTGTAGTAGGGTCCACATAGATACTAGTCATGCCGGTGTAGTCTATAGCTGAGCTGGTTAAACTGTAGTAGGGTCCACATAGATACTAGTCATGCCGGTGTAGTCTATAGCTGAGCTGGTTAAACCGTAGTAGGGTCCACATAGATACTAGTCATGCTGGTGTAGTCTATAGCTGAGCTGGTTAAACTGTAGTAGGGTCCACATAGATACTAGTCATGCTGGTGTAGTCTATAGCTGAGCTGGTTAAACTGTAGTAGGGTCCACATAGATACTAGTCATGCTGGTGTAGTCTATAGCTGAGCTGGTTAAACTGTAGTAGGGTCCACATAGATACTAGTCATGCTGGTGTAGTCTATAGCTGAGCTGGTTAAACTGTAGTAGGGTCCACATAGATACTAGTCATGCTGGTGTAGTCTATAGCTGAGCTGGTTAAACTGTAGTAGGGTCCACATAGATACTAGTCATGCTGGTGTAGTCTATAGCTGAGCTGGTTAAACTGTAGTAGGGTCCACATAGATACTAGTCATGCTGGTGTAGTCTATAGCTGAGCTGGTTAAACTGTAGTAGGGTCCACATAGATACTAGTCATGCTGGTGTAGTCTATAGCTGAGCTGGTTAAACTGTAGTAGGGTCCACATAGATACTAGTCATGCTGGTGTAGTCTATAGCTGAGCTGGTTAAACTGTAGTAGGGTCCACATAGATACTAGTCATGCTGGTGTAGTCTATAGCTGAGCTGGTTAAACTGTAGTAGGGTCCACATAGATACTAGTCATGCTGGTGTAGTCTATAGCTGAGCTGGTTAAACTGTAGTAGGGTCCACATAGATACTAGTCATGCTGGTGTAGTCTATAGCTGAGCTGGTTAAACTGTAGTAGGGTCCACATAGATACTAGTCATGCTGGTGTAGTCTATAGCTGAGCTGGTTAAACTGTAGTAGGGTCCACATAGATACTAGTCATGCTGGTGTAGTCTATAGCTGAGCTGGTTAAACTGTAGTAGGGTCCACATAGATACTAGTCATGCTGGTGTAGTCTATAGCTGAGCTGGTTAAACTGTAGTAGGGTCCACATAGATACTAGTCATGCTGGTGTAGTCTATAGCTGAGCTGGTTAAACTGTAGTAGGGTCCACATAGATACTAGTCATGCTGGTGTAGTCTATAGCTGAGCTGGTTAAACTGTAGTAGGGTCCACATAGATACTAGTCACGCTGGTGTAGTCTATAGCTGAGCTGGTTAAACTGTAGTAGGGTCCACATAGATACTAGTCATGCTGGTGTAGTCTATAGCTGAGCTGGTTAAACTGTAGTAGGGTCCACATAGATACTAGTCATGCTGGTGTAGTCTATAGCTGAGCTGGTTAAACTGTAGTAGGGTCCACATAGATACTAGTCATGCTGGTGTAGTCTATAGCTGAGCTGGTTAAACTGTAGTAGGGTCCACATAGATACTAGTCATGCTGGTGTAGTCTATAGCTGAGCTGGTTAAACTGTAGTAGGGTCCACATAGATACTAGTCATGCTGGTGTAGTCTATAGCTGAGCTGGTTAAACTGTAGTAGGGTCCACATAGATACTAGTCATGCTGGTGTAGTCTATAGCTGAGCTGGTTAAACTGTAGTAGGGTCCACATAGATACTAGTCATGCTGGTGTAGTCTATAGCTGAGCTGGTTAAACTGTAGTAGGGTCCACATAGATACTAGTCATGCTGGTGTAGTCTATAGCTGAGCTGGTTAAACTGTAGTAGGGTCCACATAGATACTAGTCATGCTGGTGTAGTCTATAGCTGAGCTGGTTAAACTGTAGTAGGGTCCACATAGATACTAGTCATGCTGGTGTAGTCTATAGCTGAGCTGGTTAAACTGTAGTAGGGTCCACATAGATACTAGTCATGCTGGTGTAGTCTATAGCTGAGCTGGTTAAACTGTAGTAGGGTCCACATAGATACTAGTCATGCTGGTGTAGTCTATAGCTGAGCTGGTTAAACTGTAGTAGGGTCCACATAGATACTAGTCATGCTGGTGTAGTCTATAGCTGAGCTGGTTAAACTGTAGTAGGGTCCACATAGATACTAGTCATGCTGGTGTAGTCTATAGCTGAGCTGGTTAAACTGTAGTAGGGTCCACATAGATACTAGTCATGCTGGTGTAGTCTATAGCTGAGCTGGTTAAACTGTAGTAGGATCCACATAGATACTAGTCATGCTGGTGTAGTCTATAGCTGAGCTGGTTAAACTGTAGTAGGGTCCACATAGATACTTCAATAAAAGCCCCACCTCCTCTCGCTCAGCCATTCTAACAGTGGAAGCCAGGATCTGTGAGAAACTATGATAATAAACTGTGAACAATAATGAAGCCATGTTGTCTGTGTGAGTGAGGATTTATTATTTAATTGTGTGATAACTTTAATTCTGTGATAACTTTATGTAATACATCCTCTGTTTCCTAACTGAATAAACATTTTAAGATAGCAGTTGGTTCAGTCTGATCATCTCATGTACTGTTGGAACTTTATTTTAATCCTTTTTCACTATTTTTATTTTTTTATGACAAATTCAAGAGCCTCTGTATACATTTTTACACATTTTTCCCCCTCTCTCTACTTTGTACAATGACAGAGAAGTGGGACTCTGTCGTTTTTTTCTGACAAGTTCTCTCATTGATCTCAGGTTCAGCCACCAGGGGGCACCCACCCTCCATGAAAACTTTCATAGGCTCTCTTTCACTCAGTAATCATGTAACAAGTCGACAGGCTCCCAGAGGCAGGGCAATCAAAGGCTCCAAGTCACTGAACTGCCCATCAGCCCAGCCATTGTTATTATTCATACTGTTTAAATAAAAACAGAGGTCTTTAAACTCTTGAATATCTGAACTTGATACAGAGAAAAACAGGATGAGAGAAAGGAGGTTATGAACAAGACAAAACTATTTTTTATAGCATCATAAAAAAAAGTTATTTTTATTTATTTTATTTACAGTCAATTCTCTAAAAAACCAAAAGGGAATTGAGCACAAGGCAGATTAGCCGTTCTCCCTCCCAACAACATAATCCAATTATTTTTAGGGACTTTTCATCGTATATAATATATATTTATTTATTTATATATATAAAATCAGTGGCGTGTGTTCATTTACAGGTCAGAGCTGTAAGGCAAGAGCCACATTCCAACACCTTTAAAATGTACCCCGCCCTCCCTCTCTTCCTTCCTTCCCTCTCTCCCTCCTCTCTTCACTCATCCTTCCTCTTTTTCCCCTCGTTCCCTCCTTCCTTCCCTCTCTGCCTCGTTTCTTCACTCATCCTTCCTCTTTTTCCCCTCGTTCCCTCCTTCCTTCCCTCCCTCTCTGCCTCCTTTCTTCCCTCTCTGCCTCCTTTCTTGAAATAATCAATGAATCAGACATGACTGAAAAAATGGAGTTCAAGCTTTTACACTTTCAAGTTGTGTCAAGTCAGTGATGTCACAAAGAACAAGGAGAGTAAGAAGGAAAGAAGGAAGGAAGGAAGGAAGGGTGCTTCTTTATAGTGCTGGGGTGTGACCCCGGTGTTCATCTTGCTGTCCGGAGAGAAACTGAACCCATCTCAGAGGATAAGTCCCAAATGGCACCCTACTCCCTATATAGCTATAGGGAGTAGGGTGCCTATATAGCTAATATATATATATTGTTCCACTGGATATCATAAGGTGAATGCACCATTTTGTAAGTCGCTCTGGATAAGAGCGTCTGCTAAATGACTTAAATGTAAATGTAAATAGCGCACCACTTTTGATCAGATCCCCATGGGCCCTGGACACAAGTAGTGCACTATATGAAGGGAATAGGGTGCCCTTTTGGGACGTAAACATGGTAACACACACAGCCGGCCCACTTCTCCCTCCCCCATCTCCTCACCCACCCCGCTTAATAAAACCCAACATCAAAAAACAGGGAGAGAAAAATTCTAGATTAAGAGAGAAATGAATCAAAGAGAAAGAAGTCTGTCCATCCTCTCGTTCGCCCGGCCCTCCCTCTCGCACGTTAGAAGGTGTTCACATCTTCTTTCTCCATTAAACCCTCTTTTTATTCTTTATGTTCAGGTAATAGTTCTCAGTCCTCCCCTCCTCCCTCCGGTTTCATTTCAGAATACAAGAGGAGTTCACATATCTGTTTATCCATAGGTATCCGGTTTCACCATTGCCCACGGCAACAACCAATCATCAACGATAAACGGGCAGTTAGACACAAAAAACGCATCTGAAATTGCAAAAAGTGGAAGTTGTACTCCCGGTCCCCACCGCTAAGGGGGGGGGGGCTTCTCCTTATTACTGTACCTCACCTCAGTCTCCTTCAAGTCTCTGGAGCTCACATCCTGGTCTGGGGTCTCTAATCAGAGGGAGGGAGGGAGGGCATCTCCTTATTACTGTACCTCACCTCAGTCTCCTTCAAGTCTCTGGAGCTCACATCCTGGTCTGGGGTCTCTAATCAGAGGGAGGGAGGGAGGGCATCTCCTTATTACTGTACCTCACCTCAGTCTCCTTCAAGTCTCTGGAGCTCACATCCTGGTCTGGGGTCTCTAATCAGAGGGAGGGAGGGCATCTCCTTATTACTGTACCTCACCTCAGTCTCCTTCAAGTCTCTGGAGCTCACATCCTGGTCTGGGGTCTCTAATCAGAGGGAGGGAGGGCATCTCCTTATTACTGTACCTCACCTCAGTCTCCTTCAAGTCTCTGGAGCTCACATCCTGGTCTGGGGTCTCTAATCAGAGGGAGGGAGGGAGGGCATCTCCTTATTACTGTACCTCACCTCAGTCTCCTTCAAGTCTCTGGAGCTCACATCCTGGTCTGGGGTCTCTAATCAGAGGGAGGGAGGGAGGGCTACTCCTTATTACTGTACCTCACCTCAGTCTCCTTCAAGTCTCTGGAGCTCACATCCTGGTCTGGGGTCTCTAATCAGAGGGAGGGAGGGAGGGCATCTCCTTATTACTGTACCTCACCTCAGTCTCCTTCAAGTCTCTGGAGCTCACATCCTGGTCTGGGGTCTCTAATCAGAGGGAGGGAGGGAGGGCTACTCCTTATTACTGTACCTCACCTCAGTCTCCTTCAAGTCTCTGGAGCTCACATCCTGGTCTGGGGTCTCTAATCAGAGGGAGGGAGGGCTACTCCTTATTACTGTACCTCACCTCAGTCTCCTTCAAGTCTCTGGAGCTCACATCCTGGTCTGGGGTCTCTAATCAGAGGGAGGGAGGGCTACTCCTTATTACTGTACCTCACCTCAGTCTCCTTCAAGTCTCTGGAGCTCACATCCTGGTCTGGGGTCTCTAATCAGAGGGAGGGAGGGAGGGCTACTCCTTATTACTGTACCTCACCTCAGTCTCCTTCAAGTCTCTGGAGCTCACATCCTGGTCTGGGGTCTCTAATCAGAGGGAGGGAGGGAGGGCATCTCCTTATTACTGTACCTCACCTCAGTCTCCTTCAAGTCTCTGGAGCTCACATCCTGGTCTGGGGTCTCTAATCAGAGGGAGGGAGGGAGGGCTACTCCTTATTACTGTACCTCACCTCAGTCTCCTTCAAGTCTCTGGAGCTCACATCCTGGTCTGGGGTCTCTAATCAGAGGGAGGGAGGGAGGGCTACTCCTTATTACTGTACCTCACCTCAGTCTCCTTCAAGTCTCTGGAGCTCACATCCTGGTCTGGGGTCTCTAATCAGAGGGAGGGAGGGAGGGCTACTCCTTATTACTGTACCTCACCTCAGTCTCCTTCAAGTCTCTGGAGCTCACATCCTGGTCTGGGGTCTCTAATCAGAGGGAGGGAGGGAGGGCTACTCCTTATTACTGTACCTCACCTCAGTCTCCTTCAAGTCTCTGGAGCTCACATCCTGGTCTGGGGTCTCTAATCAGAGGGAGGGAGGGAGGGCATCTCCTTATTACTGTACCTCACCTCAGTCTCCTTCAAGTCTCTGGAGCTCACATCCTGGTCTGGGGTCTCTAATCAGAGGGAGGGAGGGCATCTCCTTATTACTGTACCTCACCTCAGTCTCCTTCAAGTCTCTGGAGCTCACATCCTGGTCTGGGGTCTCTAATCAGAGGGAGGGAGGGCTACTCCTTATTACTGTACCTCACCTCAGTCTCCTTCAAGTCTCTGGAGCTCACATCCTGGTCTGGGGTCTCTAATCAGAGGGAGGGAGGGCATCTCCTTATTACTGTACCTCACCTCAGTCTCCTTCAAGTCTCTGGAGCTCACATCCTGGTCTGGGGTCTCTAATCAGAGGGAGGGAGGGAGGGCTACTCCTTATTACTGTACCTCACCTCAGTCTCCTTCAAGTCTCTGGAGCTCACATCCTGGTCTGGGGTCTCTAATCAGAGGGAGGGAGGGAGGGCTACTCCTTATTACTGTACCTCACCTCAGTCTCCTTCAAGTCTCTGGAGCTCACATCCTGGTCTGGGGTCTCTAATCAGAGGGAGGGAGGGCATCTCCTTATTACTGTACCTCACCTCAGTCTCCTTCAAGTCTCTGGAGCTCACATCCTGGTCTGGGGTCTCTAATCAGAGGGAGGGAGGGCTACTCCTTATTACTGTACCTCACCTCAGTCTCCTTCAAGTCTCTGGAGCTCACATCCTGGTCTGGAGTCTCTAATCAGAGGGAGGGAGGGAGGGCTACTCCTTATTACTGTACCTCACCTCAGTCTCCTTCAAGTCTCTGGAGCTCACATCCTGGTCTGGGGTCTCTAATCAGAGGGAGGGAGGGAGGGCTACTCCTTATTACTGTACCTCACCTCAGTCTCCTTCAAGTCTCTGGAGCTCACATCCTGGTCTGGGGTCTCTAATCAGAGGGAGGGAGGGAGGGCTACTCCTTATTACTGTACCTCACCTCAGTCTCCTTCAAGTCTCTGGAGCTCACATCCTGGTCTGGGGTCTCTAATCAGAGGGAGGGAGGGAGGGCTACTCCTTATTACTGTACCTCACCTCAGTCTCCTTCAAGTCTCTGGAGCTCACATCCTGGTCTGGGGTCTCTAATCAGAGGGAGGGAGGGTGTTGTGTGTGAAATCCCAGCCATGGTGGGATAAGGTAGAGTTCATATCTCTTTCTCTCCCTCTCCTCCTTTCTCAATCTCTCTCTCAGAAAAGGTTCTCTTCAAAGATGACCATCAAGTCGCTCTGGAAGTTGATGTCAATGGTGTCCGCCATCTGTAGAGAGAGGGGGATGAGAGACAGAGCGAGAGAGAGAGGAATTAGATGCAGTGTTAATCTTTCCCATCTCTTCTCAGCTAAACTACCTCTCCTCTGTATTATTGTAATATAACTGAATATACATAATATAACAAGAATATACATATATTAATAAGTATCTTTATGATGATTCTCTCCTCCTCTCTCCTGCTATACCAGTATATCATGTTAGTATTATAGTAGTATTACTGCTATACTAGTATAACATGTTAGTATTATAGTAGTATTACTGCTATAAAGTATTACCACCTCTCTTCTGCTAAACTAGTATTTTATGTTAGTATTATAGTAGTATTACTGCTATAAAGTATTACCGCCTCTCTCCTACTATACTAGTATAACATGTTAGTATTATAGTAGTATTACCGCCTCTCTCCTGCTATACTAGTATAACATGTTAGTATTATAGTAGTATTACCACCTCTCTCCTGCTATACTAGTATAACATGTTAGTATTATAGTAGTATTACTGCTATAAAGTATTACCACCTCTCTCCTGCTATACTAGTATAACATGTTAGTATTATAGTAGTATTACTGCTATAAAGTATTACCACCTCTCTCCTCCTCCTTTCCTGCTCGCGGCGTCTCGCCAGCTCCCTCTGCTGGTCCATGGCGTTCTGCTGCGGCCGAGGGTGTGGCCTGTTGAGTGGGAGGGGCCTGTGGGGAGTCGGCGGGAGGGGTTGAGGCGAAAGTTGCTCCTGGCGACGGCGAGTGTCCTCCTGGACACGCCCCCTCCCCTGCTGCTCCACAGGGTCCTCGTCGTCACGGCTACTGGAGAAGAGAAAGTGGAGTGTCAGAGGGGGATGAGCTTAGATGGGGTGCTAGAATGAGCTTCTCCCTTTATCCATCCTTCCTTTTTTCTCACCATAGTTTCTACCTCGGCTTAGAGGTCTTCTCCCTCTCCTCCTCCTCCTCCCTTTCCCTCCCTCCATCCTTCCCTCTTACCGTAGTTTCTCCTGCTCTCTCCTGGCCTGTGCTTTTAGCTGTTTCTCTCTCTCCTTCTCTCGGGCGACGCGACGGACCTGTTCGAAGCTGTCGCTAGAGGAGCGGACAGCGGAGGCGGGGGTGGACTGAGAACGCTGGGCCAAGAACCCATGTTCTTTAACTTCACATCCTGGGAGGGGAGGGAGAAAGTGTAGTGGGAGGGGGAAGAGTGCCACACAGACATTTCGTTAACACCCACTTTTTAAAGACATTTCACCTCCATTTTAATAACACTGCCTTACAGGAGAAGTTATTCTTTTTTACAACTAAATCTATTTTATTAAGTTGAATTTCATAGTAAGGGTCCAAGACACTTTTTTTTTGTGATTTCACATGCTTTTGAGAAACTTACCCCAACCAGCAAATCATGTTTTTGGGAAACCCGAGCAAATCACATCCTCATTTTGTAGTTTTGTTTCATTAAAGCCTATTTATTTTTGTTACAAGCCGTGTTTCGTTAAAGCCTGTGTAAAGTTAATTTGTTTCAATGTACCGGTAGGCACCTGCGGCTTATAGACATGTGCGACTTATTTATGTTCAAAATAATACTTTTTAAAAAATTCAGTGGGTGCGGCTTATATTCAGGTGCACTTAATAGTCCGGGAAATTACGCCAGTTGTTCTGTATAGACGCATAAACACTCCCGTCTACAGACTTCCTTTGGACGACCGATATCTAATGAGGCTTTGGCTAGTTGTTCTGGACGACCGATATCTAATGAGGCTTTGGCTAGTTGTTCTGGACGACCGATATCTAATGAGGCTTTGGCTAGTTGTTCTGGACGACCGATATCTAATGAGGCTTTGGCTAGTTGTCCTGGACGACCGATATCTAATGAGGCTTTGGCTAGTTGTCCTGGACGACCGATATCTAATGAGGCTTTGGCTAGTTGTTCTGGACGACCGATATCTAATGAGGCTTTGGCTAGTTGTTCTGGACGACCGATATCTAATGAGGCTTTGGCTAGTTGTTCTGGACGACCGATATCTAATGAGGCTTTGGCTAGTTGTTCTGGACGACCGATATCTAATGAGGCTTTGGCTACTTGTTCTGGACGACCGATATCTAATGAGGCTTTGGCTAGTTGTTCTGGACGACCGATATCTAATGAGGCTTTGGCTAGTTGTTCTGGACGACCGATATCTAATGAGGCTTTGGCTAGTTGTTCTGGACGACCGATATCTAATGAGGCTTTGGCTAGTTGTTCTGGACGACCGATATCTAATGAGGCTTTGGCTAGTTGTCCTGGACGACCGATATCTAATGAGGCTTTGGCTACTTGTTCTGGACGACCGATATCTAATGAGGCTTTGGCTAGTTGTTCTGGACGACCGATATCTAATGAGGCTTTGGCTACTTGTTCTGGACGACCGATATCTAATGAGGCTTTGGCTAGTTGTTCTGGACGACCGATATCTAATGAGGCTTTGGCTAGTTGTTCTGGACGACCGATATCTAATGAGGCTTTGGCCCCTGAAAAAGGGGAGAAATAATCCCGAGTGTGATACGGTATTGTTTCCTCACTGAGAACTTTTACTGTAATGAGGAAAAGACCGCGATTTCCCCGCGAACTTGGCTGGAGACCAGAGCAATCGATCTCAGGCTCATAGATTAAAGAGCATTTAGTAGATCACAGATTAACACTTTTCCCCTTCAATTTGGCACCACAAAATAAAGTAATCAATATAACGGTTTACACATTCCTTTTACAATTCTTACCTTTTGTACGCTTGATGGATTTTAACTTTAACACAATTATGAATGTTATCAATCTCTATCAACTAATACAGAATGCATGATATTTTTAACCTTAGATGTTTTAAGATCCTCACATACTATGAACTTACTAATAATTTTTAATGTATAACAGGCTATGAGTATTTCCTGTAACCTGTCACATATACAGGGGGTACCAGGTAGTAATGAGGCTATATACAGGGGGTACCAGGTAGTAATGAGGCTATATACAGGGGGTACCAGGTAGTAATGAGGCTATATACAGGGGGTACCAGGTAGTAATGAGGCTATATACAGGGGGTACCAGGTAGTAATGAGGCTAAATACAGGGGGTACCAGGTAGTAATGAGGCTATATACAGGGGGTACCAGGTAGTAATGAGGCTATATACAGGGGGTACCGGGTAGTAATGAGGCTATATACAGGGGGTACCAGGTAGTAATGAGGCTAAATACAGGGGGTACCGGGTAGTAATGAGACTATATACAGGGGGTACCAGGTAGTAATGAGGCTATATACAGGGGGTACCAGGTAGTAATGAGGCTATATACAGGGGGTACCAGGTAGTAATGAGGCTATATACAGGGGGTACCAGGTAGTAATGAGGCTATATACAGGGGGTACCAGGTAGTAATGAGGCTATATACAGGGGGTACCAGGTAGTAATGAGGCTATATACAGGGGGTACCAGGTAGTAATGAGGCTATATACAGGGGGTACCAGGTAGTAATGAGGCTATATACAGGGGGTACCAGGTAGTAATGAGGCTATATACAGGGGGTACCAGGTAGTAATGAGGCTATATACAGGGGGTACCAGGTAGTAATGAGGCTATATACAGGGGGTACCAGGTAGTAATGAGGCTATATACAGGGGGTACCAGGTAGTAATGAGGCTATATACAGGGGGTACCAGGTAGTAATGAGGCTATATACAGGGGGTACCAGGTAGTAATGAGGCTATATACAGGGGGTACCAGGTAGTAATGAGGCTATATACAGGGGGTACCAGGTAGTAATGAGGCTATATACAGGGGGTACCAGGTAGTAATGAGGCTATATACAGGGGGTACCGGGTAGTAATGAGGTTATATACAGGGGGTACCTCCTCTCCTCTCTGACTAATGACTGACTCCTGGAGGATCCTGGGAGCGTCCGCGGACAGGATGGCGTGCGTTGCCACGGCGATGATCGTCCCCGCCCCCCTCTCCCTCAGCATCTCTGCTGCCGCCACGAAACCCACCGCATCATCGATGATGTCACACACACACACACACACACACACACACACACACACACACACACACACACACACACACACACACACACACACACACACACACACACACACAGAGACTGATAGATTATGGTAAAGGTCCTGAGGACAGGGTACTAACCTACCCAACCCTCTAACAGGGTACTAACCTACCCAACCCTCTAACAGGGTACTAACCTACCCAACCCTCTAACAGGGTACTAACCTACCCAACCCTCTAACGGGGTACTAACCTACCCAACCATCTAACGGGGTACTAACCTACCCAACCCTCTAACGGGGTACTAACCTACCCAACCCTCTAACGGGGTACTAACCTACCCAACCCTCTAACGGGGTACTAACCTACCCAACCCTCTAACGGGGTACTAACCTACCCAACCCTCTAACGGGGTACTAACCTACCCAACCCTCTAACGGGGTACTAACCTACCCAACCCTCTAACGGGGTACTAACCTACCCAACCCTCTAACAGGGTACTAACCTACCCAACCCTCTAACGGGGTACTAACCTACCCAACCCCCTAACGGGGTACTAACCTACCCAACCCTCTAACGGGGTACTAACCTACCCAACCCTCTAACGGGGTACTAACCTACCCAACCCTCTAACGGGGTACTAACCTACCCAACCCTCTAACGGGGTACTAACCTACCCAACCCTCTAACGGGGTACTAACCTATCCAACCCTCTAACGGGGTACTAACCTACCCAACCCTCTAACAGGGTACTAACCTACCCAACCCCCTAACAGGGTACTAACCTACCCAACCCCCTAACGGGGTACTAACCTACCCAACCCTCTAACGGGGTACTAACCTACCCAACCCTCTAACGGGGTACTAACCTACCCAACCCTCTAACGGGGTACTAACCTACCCAACCCTCTAACGGGGTACTAACCTACCCAACCCTCTAACGGGGTACTAACCTACCCAACCCTCTAACAGGGTACTAACCTACCCAACCCTCTAACAGGGTACTAACCTACCCAACCCCCTAACAGGGTACTAACCTACCCAACCCTCTAACAGGGTACTAACCTACCCAACCCTCTAACAGGGTACTAACCTACCCAACCCTCTAACGGGGTACTAACCTACCCAACCCTCTAACGGGGTACTAACCTACCCAACCCCCTAACAGGGTACTAACCTACCCAACCCTCTAACAGGGTACTAACCTACCCAACCCTCTAACTAACAGGGTACTAACCTACCCAACCCTCTAACAGGGTACTAACCTACCCAACCCTCTAACAGGGTACTAACCTACCCAACCCTCTAACGGGGTACTAACCTACCCAACCCTCTAACAGGGTACTAACCTACCCAACCCTCTAACGGGGTACTTACCTACCCAACCCTGCCTTTAGGGAACTGTGGTTGTGGGTAGTGTAGTCCTACCTCCTCCTGTATGTACTGCAGTAGGAGGGGGTTGTGGGTAGTGTAGTCCTACCTCCTCCTGTACATACTGCAGTAGGAGGGGGTTGTGGGTAGTGTAATCCTACCTCCTCCTGGATGTACTGCAGTAGGAGGGGGTTGTGGGTAGTGTAGTCCTACCTCCTCCTGTATGTACTGCAGTAGGAGGGGTTGTGGGTAGTGTAGTCCTACCTCCTCCTGTAGATACTGCAGTAGGAGGGGGTTGTGGGTAGTGTAGTCCTACCTCCTGTATGTACTGCAGTAGGAGGGGGTTGTGGGTAGTGTAGTCCTACCTCCTCCTGTACGTACTGCAGTAGGAGGGGGTTGTGGGTAGTGTAGTCCTACCTCCTCCTGTTTGTACTGCAGTAGGAGGGGGTTGTGGGTAGTGTAATCCTACCTCCTCCTGGATGTACTGCAGTAGGAGGGGGTTATGCAAATTAACTGAATCCCCCCCCAAAAAAACGTTCCACTGCATTTCAGCCCTGCCACAAAAGGACCAGCATGTCAGTGATTCTCTCGTTAACAGGTGTGAGTGTTGACGAGGACAAGGCTGGAGATCACTCTGTCATGCTGATTGAGTTCGAATAACAGACTGGAAGCTTCGGGTGTACACCGTTAGTTTATACTGGATACACCTGGTGTACACCGTTAGTTTATACTGGATACACCTGGTGTACACCGTTAGTTTATACTGGATACACCTGGTGTACACCGTTAGTTTATACTGAATACACCGGGTGTACAACTTTAGTTTATACTGGATACACCGGGTGTACAACTTTAGTTTATACTGAATACACCGGGGGTACACCGTTAGTTTATACTGGATACACCGGGTGGGTTAGTTCTTCTTGAGAGAACTAACCCAAAATTAGTCGAACTAACCCAAAATTAGTCGAAAGGCTAAGGGATTCTCTTCCTGAGAAGAAGCTGACAGCCTTCAAACAGAGCAAAAAAAGTGGTCCCAAAAAATATGTCAAAATGAATAAAAAAATGATACAGCTGTCTTTAATAAGATCAAACTGAACTAACTGCTATCTTGAAATGTTGAAAAAGTGTTTTTAAATAGGCATCCTATCATTTGAAAATTAGTTGAAAGGCTAAGTGATTCTCCTCCTGAGAAGAAGCTGACAGCCTTCAAACATAGTGCAAAAAAAGTGTCACTGAGAAATAGGATAATTATGAAACATGAAAACTATATTGTCTGACTCAGCTACTATGCATGTTGGTTGGACAACACGAACACTTCGCTCGCTACATGTGAAAATTAAAAAGGATGGTTAGGATACTTAGCATGTTAGCTAACCCTTCCCTAACCACTAGCCCAGGGGTTCTCAAACTTTTTTGTGATAGCAAATTCATCAGTGACCCCCTCATAATCAGAACACAACTCGAGTGAGATAAAAAAATATCATACAAGGAGTTTTACCATGATTTCGTGTGCAAGGCCGGACAAACCAAGTCTCGGGCCCTGGGAATGAACATTTTAAAGGTCTGCCTCTTGGAGGGAAAAAAACTTGCTAATTTCCTGCATTCTACACATTTTGTCATGGGGCAGAGAAATGTTTCTTGTTGCAACTATAACGCTAATATCCTGCAGTTCTACACATGTTGTCATGAGGCAGAGAAATGTTTCTTGTTGCAACTATAACGCTAATATCCTGCAGTTCTACACATGTTGTCATGGGGCAGAGAAATGTTTCTTGTTGCAACTATAACGCTAATATCCTGCAGTTCTACACATGTTGTCATGGGACAGAGAAATGTTTCTTGTTGCAACTATAACGCTAATATCCTGCAGTTCTACACATGTTGTCATGAGGCAGAGAAATGTTTCTTGTTGCAACTATAACGCTAATATCCTGCAGTTCTACACATGTTGTCATGGGGCAGAGAAATGTTTCTTGTTGCAACTATAACGCTAATATCCTGCAGTTCTACACATGTTGTCATGGGGCAGAGAAATGTTTCTTGTTGCAACTATAACGCTAATATCCTGCAGTTCTACACATGTTGTCATGAGGCAGAGAGAAAACGACTGTGTAACGAAGACACTGTAAGTTGAGAAGCAGGTGAAACGTTTAATAAAACAACAAACGAGACAACATAACAGTAGCGTCTTTGCATGTACACAGGATCAATACTGACTGGGGAAGGAACCTAAGGGAGGGCCAGATATAGGGGTGGTAATAAGTAAGGTAATGGAGTCCAGGTTTGCCTCATGACAACGTGCAGGTGCTCGTAATGATGGATCCCAGGACCGGCGGTTAGTATACCGGCGACGTCAAACACCGGAGGGGAGGAGCGAGAGCAGACGTGACAGACTGCCACCTCTCATTGAAGCCATGGAAGTTCACGGCCGACCGCACCACTGCAGGCATTGTTAGCAGAAAACAGGATCCCCCATAATAGTGAAATAAATAAATAGAAAGTCAATCATGGTACCAATAAATGCTTCTAATACACCAGATGTATGTCCTTGAACCGATTATGTTTAAATCTCATTTAAAAAGCATTTTTGAAACGGTCTGTTTGAGATACAAGTTTGAGGTGGCTTTTTTAAAGTATTTTTTCTCCAATTAATGCTTCGGCCACAAATACGAGTATAGTCAAAATTATTTGGGTATGAGTTAACAGAACATTAACTTTTAAAAGTTTGATTTTCACTGGACAATTACTTTAAATTACAGTGCATTTATGTAAAAAAAATATAGTATTGAAGTATTGAGATGGAAAATGTATAATAGGTGGAGTACTGTGGATACCAATAGGCTCATGTTGCCCAAGGTTTAATAACAAACATTGTAGATTAATAATATTACATTGTATTGTATTACACCCTCTAAACTTCCACGGATCCCTGGGGCAAAATGTGTTTTTTCAGTTGTTGGATCCCCCCGCTCCCTTTTGCCCTCAGAACAACCTCAATGCGTTGGAGCATGGACTCTACAAGGTGTCGAAAGCATTCCACAGGGATGCTGGCCCATGTTGACTCAAATGCTTCCCACAGTTGTGTCAAGTTGGCTGGATGTCCTTTTGTCTTGCCCATTTACCTTCTGAATGGCACACATACACAGTACATGTCTCAATTGTCTCAAGGCTTAAAAAACCTTCTTTAACCTGTCTCCTCTCTTTCATCTACACGGATGGAAGTGGATTTAACAGGTGACATCAATAAGGGATCATATCTTTCTCCTGAATCCCCTGTTTTCAATACAGGTATAACGACACTGAGCTTTTTTTCGAAAATGTTTTATGAGGTTGGAGAACACATTTGGGAGGGATCTTGAAACTTTGCCGCAAGTGGATCTTTTAGCAAGACAATAACCCCAAGCACACATCAAAATCCACAAAGAAATGGTTCATTGACCACAAAATCAACATTTTGAATGGCCGTCTCAGGATTTGATCCCCATTGAAAACCTGTGGTTTGAATTGAAGAGGGCAGTCCATAAACGCAGACGAAGGATATCAAGGATCTGGAAATATTCTGTATGGAGGAGTGGTCTAAGATCCCTCCCAATGTGTTCTCCAATCATCATTAAAAAAGTGTTTAAGGCTGTGTTGTTATCCTCGCAAGGGGAGGATGCTAGAGTATTAAAAACAGGGGTGCCAATCATTTTGATAATTTTGTATTACTTGTTTAACAAAATCTCTTGCTCTGAGCACTTGCATTAGTATAAAATAATATAATTTTCCCTTTTTTTGCATTCAAATACTGTAGAATTAGTAGTATTTGTATTATATATTTTATATAGTATTTTTTGCTCATCTTTCTCAAGGGTGCCAATAATTTGGGACTTGACTGTATGTAATCAAATAGTCCATATTTCAGAGGTACCTTTTGTATGAGGTAAGATGTTCCTTCTAAATCTTGTTATTGCGTAACATTTTTATGCTTGTCTTTGAAACGAATAGTCCAAGAGTACCCAATGTTTCAGAACCAGATTTTGGTTTCAGCTGACAACTACATACCTTTGCCTTTCAATCTCCTACACAATATCCCCTTGACTGGTGTGCATGAAGATATCAAGAGAGACAGACATCTAGCAAGAAAAAGTCAATTGGAGGGAACACTGACAGATCAGCGCAACAAGACCATGGATTTTTACACTGGCTGCAGTGAGCAGAAAGCAAGAAAACTCAATAAAAAAATGTGAATGTGGAAATGCCTAAAATAACATTGTGAATCCGACTGAGTGAAAACAATTCACAATTCTCCTACATTTACAGTCCTAGTTATCATTGCCCAAAACAAAGGGAATCATTTCAAACATCTCACACATTTTTGCTTATTGTGTCCATTGACTAGAATTCATATATATTTGGGTTAAAAGACCAATTCAGTGGAAAAACAAAATGGGGTAAAAATAGCCCAGCCCAGTTAATATTGACTGCAGCTGCAGCTCTTCAGGCAGCAGCACTCCCACTTCATCTTACGTTAGGGACACAGATCAAGGGTTCTCCAGGGACTGACAGTATTCTTCAAGCTAATTACATCCAGTTTATTTGGGGTGTCAGGTAGCCTAGTGCCTAGTGGTTAGCGCATTGGGCCAGTAACCGAAAGGTTGTTGGATCGAATCCCTGAGCTGACAAGGTAAAAAATCTGTCATTCTGCCCTAAATAAGGCAGTTAACCCACTGTTCCCTGGTAGGCTGTCATTGTAAATAAGAATTTGTTCTTAACTGACTTGCCTAGTCAAAATAAAAGGTTAAATTGACAGCACCTTGTCTCTGCAAGCCAAGTAGGAAGGTTAGTTCACCTCACAAACCAGAGTCCATTTTTTGTTGTTGTTGATTAACATCGAGGATGAGTGCCATGGGAACTATCGGTATGGCCCAGCAGGACCAGCCTAAGTGACAGGCCTCACATGTTTAATATAATGCACACAAAATAATGGAGCCCTTAACCTTCACGGCACATTCAACGTTTTTTTTTGCTCTCCATGCAATCCTCGCACGCAGACGTATGTGTGTGTGCAACAGGCTGAATGAAGCTAATGAATCCAACATGGACAGAGAGGCTGCATTGTTTTGTTCATCATGAACCATGCCTATAGACCAATCACCATGACTAATTAGCTCAACTAAGAGCAGCAATTTACTCTACAGGCCATAATGGGAGGTGGAAGCTCAACTTGCAATATTTAATGCTCTTATATAATGACACATAACCAGTGGTGTAAAGTACTCAAGTAAAAATACTTTAAAGTACTACTTAAGTCATTTTCTGGGGGGTATCTGTACTTTACTATTTATATTTGACAACTTTTACTTTTACTTTGCTACCTTCCTAAAGAAAATAATGTACTTTTTACTCCATACATTTTCCCTGACACCCAGAAGTACTTGTTATGTTTCGAATGCTTAGCAAGACAGGAAAAAGGTCAAATTCACACACTTATCAAGAGAACATCCCTGGTCATCCCTTCTAACTCTGGCAGACTCACTAATCACAAATGCGTTGTTTTTAAATGATGTTCGAGTGTTGGAGTGTGCCCCTGGCTATCTGTAAAAAAAAAAAGGCAATAAAAAAATGGTGCTGTCTGGTTTGCTGGGAGTTAAAAAAATGAACCCCAAAAGGTTCTTTGAGGAACCATGATAAGGGGTTCTTCGAAGAACTTATAGGAGTTCCCACAAAATGTTCTTCAAATAACTTTTAGGGGTTCCCCCACAGTTCCAATTTGAAGAACCCCTAAAGGATACTCCAGGAACCTTTACTTTTTAGAGTCTATATTGATAAAAGTCACCTGGTCCGAGAGACATTTACATAGTTATACACAGCCCAATTTGGGATGATTATTTTAGGGTGAAATAGTGGCCACAACAGACAGACCTGAAATCGACCATAATTCGACGTCCTTGGACGTCATGTGCTGACTGGGTATGACCAAAGTTATTCTGTTTAGCTACACTTTGTAGTACATTTTTACACTATAATTAATGTTTCTGATGCCACATCGCCCGTTTTCAAAGGGAGTCGTTGGTTTTTAGGGGCAGTCGCTTTTTAGCTTTTTGTCTGAAAGTATTTTCTCAACTGCGATACCAACTCCACTCTATAAGGAATGTGAAATGATTTATACTTGTACTTTTAATACTTAAGTATATTTTAACAATTACATGGCGCTTTATTCCTGAATCCAGCTATCCGTAGATCTATAGGTGACTCCTCGCTTGCTCTGTTGATCTTTGTTGTGTTTGTTAACCATGTACAGTAGTCTCATCGTTCTACTCCCTGTCAATATACTGTGGTCTCAATCACACTCATCTAATGAACAGGCACCCCACCCAGAGCACGTCACTCCATCAACTGTCCTGCTGTCTGCAGCTAGGGAGAGCCAGCAGCACAGGACTTAGTGAACAAAGCAACACATATTGTGAGTGTGACTGTATCTGTGTGTACGGTATGAGAAGAGCGATACAGAGACACAGAACGTCATTGTTCTCTACACTCAATCATAAAAGTTCACTTTCCAAAGCACATCTTTGTTTTTTGTTTTTTACCTGGAAGCCATATCAAATATATCTCAGATTATAAGTAAATGCATAGTAACAGCTCATTACCACAATTAAACTAAACAACACAGCCTCTGTCGACACATCATCTGGCTTCAGACAGAAGCTGTTGAATATTTTTTTACCGCAAACATAACATACAGTCTGCAAGCGTATGAAATATACATAACTCGGCATCTAGTAGATATTCAGTTTTCCCGATTATAAACAGATAGAAATGCCATGCACCACAAGTGATTCATTTCAATAAAAAGGCTTACTTCAAGTCTAGCAAACCAAACACTATAATTTCAGTACAACATGCAGTTGAACACATGTACAGTATATAAACTATCAAGAGAATCTCACCTGCATTGTCACTGCACTTGTTAAAAGTCCACCTTTAGTGCCTGCAATATTGTGGAGAAGTATATGGTCCAATGGTCATTGATGCCCTTTTCGGAGTAAATCCGGCTGATAGGAGACAGGAAATGTATAGTCCTTGTATCACGCTGCCTCCACAGAATTCGTACACCTACAGTAGACAGAGAAGCACTGCGTCACTGTACTGTCTTTCTTGCATTCTTTATTTACTTCACTCTCTGTGTTTCAGCCTTCACTATCTGTCTGTCTCTCTCTCACTCTCTCTCAACCTCTTTTGCTTTCTCTCTCTCTCTCTCTAGTAGTCTCTGAGTCTCTCTCACATGAGCACGCTTTCTCGCTCTTCCACAATTACAGCTGCAAGCTACAGTCCACACAGAGCAGCTTCTCTCTCCCAGTCTCTTTCCCCCACACTTTCCCTCCCCCTTCTGTCTCTCACCACTCCAAGCGACTTATATGCCCTATGTCTTGTGCGCTCTCTACACTCATAAAAAAGGTGCTATCTGTCCCCATAAGAGAACCATTTGACTAACCTTTTTTGGTTCCAAGTAGAACACTTTTGGTTCCTGATAGAAACTTTGAGGTTCCATGTAGAACCATTTCCACAGAGGGTTCTACATGGAACTAGTGCTGAGCGATAAGTGTTTTTTGAGCTCGATTCGGTTTTGGGTTCGATTATAAAAAAATAATTATGTTTTTTTATTTTGTTTACGATAATTTTTTTCAAAATTAAATGCATTATGAAATAATGACATTCAAATGATTTTAGAGCTTTTTAATTGAAATTCTAAAGCCAACAACAGTGAACATTCACATTCAATTATTTCTGTCAGGTCCACATTGGGTTGACATCAATAGAAACATTGGAAATTGCTATGAAATAATACAATATTTCAGTTGTGTATATTACTTAGTTTTATTTGATGGCTTTATTATTTTTAATTCCTTAAAGTCATCATCTCATCTCTGCTCAGGCAGTAGCAGCTAGCCAGACAAAGTTATCTCTGCGCACCCTGTACTGTACTGTCTTTAGGCATCCTATTCAGCTAGGCAAGCCTGCCTAAGTATGTTGCAGAGCTGTCTGACAAAATTATTTGACTAGCTCTTCAAAGTAGATAACCAACCTGGACTGGGGGGTAGATGTAACTTAGTAAACGAAATCTGGGACACTTCAATTATACTGAACAAAAATATAAATGCAATGTGCAACAATTTCAAAGATTTTACTGAGTTACAGTTCATATAAGGAAATCAGTCAATTTAAATAAATTCATTAGACCCTAATCTATGGATTTCACATGACTGGGAACACAGATATGCATCTGTTGGTCACAGATACGTAAAACAATATTGGCCTCATTATGGGCCTCAGAATCTCGTCACGGTATTTATGTGCATTCAAATTGCCATTTTTTTGTTGTCTGTATTTTATGCCTACCCATACCATAACCCCACCGCCACCATGGGGCACTATGTTCACACGTTGACATCAGCAAACCTCTCACCCACACAACGCCATACACGTGGTCTGCGGTTGAGAGGCCGGTTGGTCGTACTGCCAAATTCTTTAAAGCAACGTTGGAGGTGGCTTCTGGTAGAGAAATTAACATTAAATTATCTGGCAACAGCTTTGGTGGACATTCTTGCAGTCAGCATGCCAATTGCACGGTCCCTCAAAACTTGAGACATCTGTGGCATTGTGTTGTGTGACAAAACTGCACATTTTAGAGTGGCCCTTTATTGTCCCCCAGCACAAGGTGCACCTGTGTAATGATCATGCTGTTTATTCAGCTTCTTGATATGCCACACCTGTCAGGTGGAAGGATTATCTTAGCAAAAGAGAAATGCTCACTAACAAGGATGTAAACAAAATGTGAGAGAAATAAGCTTTTTGTGCGTATGGAACATTTCTGGGATATTTTATTTCAGCTCATGAAACATGGGACCAACACTTTACATGTTGAGTTTATATTTTTGTTCAATGTAGTATGATGTTACGAATTACAATTCGTATGATATGTTGCTAATTGCAATTTGTTATGAATTGCAAATAATGCAATATGTTATGAATTTGCAAAACTTCAAATTTGTTGTGGCTAACGTTAGCTAGGTGGCTAACACTAACCTTAACTAGGTGGCTAACGTTAGCTAGGTGGCTAACACTAACCTTAACTAGGTGGCTAACGTTAGCTAAGCTAGAGGATAGGGTTGGGGGTTATTGTTAGGGTTAAGGTTAGGGTTGAGGTTAGGAGTTTGGTTAAAGGGATAAGGTTAGGGGAAGGTTTAGCTAACATGCCAAGTAGTTGCAAAGTAGCTAAAAAGTAGTTGCTAATTAGCAAAAATGTTAAAGTTGTACATGATGAGATTCAAATACACAACTTTGGGTTGCTAGACCCAACCACCCCGACCAACCACCCAACTTTTGTTTTTGCCATAATTAACCTTCTGTCTTATGTAACCATACCAAACATAACACATCATACTAATTTGGAGGTCCCGGATTTACATTTACTATGTTACGTCTAGTCTATGAGACCAGGCTGAGATAAGGCATACTTTCACAAACTGTCTCTATCCCTCTCTCATTGTTGTGTTGTGTACATCTCCTATGTGGTTTATGCGGTCTGTGTGTATCTAACCTAAAGTAGCAGGCGTAAAAGTTTCTCTCTGTCCGAGCTGGAAAGAACAGCCAGCTTGCAGAGGTGCAAAATGTACTCAATAGTCATAGTTGAGTAAAAGTAAAGATACCTTAATAGAAAATGACTCAAGTAGTAGTGGAAGTCACCCAGTAAAATACGACTTCAGTAATTAGATTTTTATTTTAATTTAACTAGGAAAGTCAGTTAAGAACAAATATTTATTATTTACAATGACGGCCTACCCTGGTCAAAACCGGACGACGCTGGGCCAATTGTGCGCCACCCTATGGGACTCTCAATCACGGCCGGATGTGATACAGCCTGGATTCAAACCAGGGACTGAAGTGACACCTCTTGCACTGAGATGCAGTGCCTTAGACCGCTGCGCCACTCAGGAATAAAAGTCTAAAAGTATTTGGTTTTAAATATACTTAAAATAAATGGAATTGCTAAAGTAAAAATAATTTCAAAATACTTATATTAAGCAAACCAGATGGCACAATGTTTTTGTGGATAGCAAGAAAGACATCTGCCTCACCTGCCCTGAATGACGGGTTGCCACTGGCTAGTACACATGATTCAATTATTTTGGATAAGATATTTGTATTTGTCAAAAGGGCAGTTGAGCATCGTGTCACCAGAATAAGACCCTCGATATTTATTGGAAAGGAGCACCAAGCTCATCACCGTGCACTTTCAACACTGTGAAATTCATCATAATATACTTAATCTGTTGCCTAAGAAACTGCATGGTTTCCTGAGTAGTAGTGGGAGGGCCACACTCAATATCATCGCGTGACAAGTTTACTTCGATATGATGGAAATGACATAAATATTTGAGCATAAAGGAGTTTCCACCGCCATTTCTCGCATAATTAATTTTACAGACAAAAATATCCCACCATGTCGAACGAACAAATTAAAAACTGTTGATAAAAACGTGGTTAATGTAGTTAATTACGACATTTCTGCGCTGAACTAGGTTGAATATTTGGTTAATGAAAACTACAACTCCCTTCAGCCCAGTGTCCCACATAGTTCTTGACTTGATTTCTCTCGTGAATGGTTTGATTTCTCTATGGAGAAACGGCGCGTTGAAATAACGAACTAAATGGAATTCAAGTCATTGAACCCACATCGGTCAATTAGTTGTTGAATAACCGGAGAAAAAAATACGAAATTTCGGTTAATCGCTCAGCACTTGCCCTCTCTCCAGTGCTTAATTTTAGCCGGATCCTACTGGAACAGGATCTGGCACCTCTCCGTCTTGGAACAGTTTCGTTTTGTCCGGATCCGGTACCTCTTCTGGCATGAAAAATAATTGTCACTTTTTGCAATGTAAAGATTCTAATAAACGTGATCAAAGTTCTTTGGAGTTGCCTCTTCTTTAATCCCCCCCCCCCATCTCTCACTACAATGAGATTCACTTTCTATTATCTCTCTCTCCCGCTCTCTACTCCGATAGACATGAGCCTGCAACTCTCATCTCTCCAGCATTGCAATTCATAATGTCCTTATAGAGCCGCGCAAAGGGTTGAAATACATTTGACAAAGTTATGGTTACTGCTGTCTGTTGAGAAATAAATTAAATAGGCCTAGGCTATTGATGGATTCAATGTCGTTTTCATTGATCTCAGATTCTCAGTTTGTCCGTGTCTAAATTGCCTGTCATTTCGATCATTTTGTGCTTTCAAGACAACTTGGAACTCGAAAACAAATAAGCCGAATCATGATGTCAGTGATCGTCAGGTCGGAAAGTCGGAGATCTAGAAGAGGCCAGAGTTCCCCATGTGGAATTTCAAATTGGATGACCATCCAAAACAAATTTTTCCAGTCTGAGCTCGTTATTTCCCCAATTTCGCAGTTGTCTTGAACGCACTGAAGTCTGAAGTCGTAGATTGCCCAGCTCCGAGTTCCCAGTTGTTTTGAACGCAGCATTAAAAAAAGATCGTGCCAAAATCTCCAATCGTAAAATGACGTAGAATTGCATTAAATGCGTTTATAAAAAGGCCAAACATTTTCTGGACCCTAGGCCACAAACCTTTTTTCCCCATGTGGGCAACTTCTGTAAATGCCTCTACTTACTGCTCTATGCCACTACGCAAATGTGATGATATGCATGCAATGCAGGTCACCCCCCTCTCGTGCTCACTTGTTCCGGCAACTCCTGATTTACAAATTAGGCACTGTCTAGCTCTTTTTTTCTCCCTCAGTCAGTCTTTTTCCAGTAACTCCACAGTCAACAACTCCACAGTCAACAACGTCTAGCCTAGGGGTGTCAAATTCGATTCACAAGTGTCTGCGGGTTTTTGGTTTTTCCTTTCAATAAAGACCTAGACAACCAGGTGAGGGGAGTTCCTAACTAATTAGTGACCTTAATTAATCTATCAAGTACAAGGGTGGAGGGATAACCTGCAGACTCTTGGCCCTCTGTGGAATGAGTTTGACACGTGACTAACCCTTACCTAGCTCTCTCTCTCTCTCTCTCTGTGGCTTGTATTCTTTCCCCTGGCTTCCTTGTTTGGGCACTCTCTCCCTCCCCTACTCGCTCTCTCCTCTTCCCCCTTTCTCTCCTTTCTCCCCCTCTCTACTCTGTTCCTCTCTCATTCTTCCACCCCTGGCAGTGCACTCTTAATCCCCCCGCCAGAGTCCATGCCCTTGTAGAGCAGAGAGCATACGCTGGCGACCGTCAGCCCAGCTCCAGTTGATGAGGTAGCAGCATATCGCTTAGGGGCCCTGGCATGGGTCACATCCTGCCACGGCCCTGCCGCAGCCTTCAGGGAGGCACCATCCTAGTCAACTCCCCCCTCCACTATCACTGCACTTCATGTGTAAGCACTGAGCATTCATGGCTGCTTCACCCAATCATAATAACTTATCACAATAAAATAACAACAGCTTGCAGTCAACGGTAGATCCACCTAGCCAGGTAAACACTTCTTTAATCACTAGATTGTAATACTGGGGTGGTGAACTATTAATGACTTACCACATAATTGTTAACAATATATAAATGAACGTCATATAAATGCACACACTCAATCTCATAGCAATATAACAAGGTCATTCTTCTTTCCGATTTGGATAATCTGGCAACGTCAAAGCATTCCCCCTAGCATGTCCATGTTTGTCTTGTCTTATAATGCATTTGTGTGGTATGGAGTCCACATACCTACAAATCCAGAAGGCTAAATTAAAATGGCGTGCTGACTGTTAATGGAGTGGGACAAACATATGACTTCACTGTCTGTTGTGGCTTCAAGCTCATGTAATGAATAATACAACAGTCTCCACCTGTATCAGTGCAGTCAATGGGCCTGACAGTTGCTATTTATATGTATATTTTCAGCACAGTGTCTTCCCTCCACGATCACACTCAGTCAACTTGTCCTTGAATTACACAGACAAGATAGCAAAACAATACCCAGAGAAAAGACAGTTTATTATCCTCTTTTAAAAGCTAATCAGCATGTAGTGACATAGCCTGATGCAAAATAGAAATTCCAGGAGAAAAACTCTCCATGTAACTAAATTATGCTCTGAATGAAAGTAAGCTCACCCATGCGGTTAATTTGACAAATTTTCTGAAATGACTTTTGTTTCTCATGAGGCGATGTAGCTAGCTAATGAGTTTGTCGGTCCACTCCAGCTGAATAATATGTATAGAGATCCTATTAAATAACTATTCTAGTATTCTAATTCATAATTCTATGGTCATATGACCCACAATGAGAGACAACTGGGGAATGCAGCTGATCGGTAGATTACTACGCTGACATCACAATGTCAGACCTGGGAAGCACTGCTCCCATTGCCTTCCCATGCCCTCCGCCCATTTTCTCGGTCAGTCACAGCACCCCACCCACCCTTTTCCCCACCCCCTCCCACTTAATGACCCCATACCTCATTATGATCTGCAAAGTCCCTTGGTGTCCTCTCACCATATTTATTTTTAATTGAACCTTTATTTAACTAGGTAAGTCAGTTGAGAGCAAATTCTTATTTACAATGACGGCCTACCAAAAGGCAAAAGGCCTCCTGCAGAGACGTGGGCCTGGGATTAAAAATAAAAAATAAAAACAATATAAATATAGGACAAAACACACATCAAAACAAGAGAGACAACACAACATATGGTCCCCCACAGCACACCCTATCTCTTTAAAGGTACGGCACTCTGGTAAGAATGTACTGTATTTTCAACCACATGGCTGTCAGGTAGAGTCATAGCATCTGTACTGAGAGTGGTGTTATTGATATTTTTGCTACGAGTGCTTTACTATGTAGATTCTCCTCTTGTCATTTGTGAATTATTCCATCCTGTCTCAGAAGCACTCTGATGTAGCCAATGGTAATGTGCAGTTTGAACCATAACAACGTTTTAGTAAAGGGATGAGGGATGGCACTGGAGAAATGAAACCACTTTCAAAATTATAGACAGAGTTATGAATGCAAGGACTGACCTTCCACGGTATCAAAGTTATAGTTTTAACCATGTTTTGAGGCTATACAGTGTTTGTTTACATTCACATTGTTTACAAACAATGGAGTTAAACTAGATTATATTTTGCATTCTGATGGGGTACAACAGTTAAACTAAGGTCATAAATAGATGTATTGAAAAGTTGTTGACAAGCAGCCAGCAGCCAGTCCTCCAGACTGCTGCCTGAGCACCTTTGTCTGCTCACACAAGCTGTGCTCTGCTTTGATACCAACACAGAAATATATAGAAAGTCACTGATTTAATATTTCATATTTGTAACGAACATCTAACAACAGATGTCTGTTTGTATGTGGTCTGACAGAGGTTTGAGGACAGTGAAGGTCAAATGCGTAAGCATCATAAATGATTGCACTCTGAAGCAACAAATCTATAAATTAAACTGTTGACAGGATTATATCTTTGCCCCTTGGTGGAGTCAATCAAACTAAAAGACGTCAAGAAAAGTCAAGAAAGTCCACAGCCCACTTGCCTGACTCCTGCTATTCAGAAGAGTACAATTTTTTATTAAGGGTCTGGAAAAATACACAACACTATTTACATAGATAGAGAGGCTTCTCAATGGGAGCAGCACTTGTGAATACAATTAATTCAACTGAAATACAATGAACTCTTATGACTCAGAGCAATGGATTTGAAATATTCTTTCAAAATAAAATATCAAAGAAATGAATGACGTCCAGAGTTACAAAATTCCTGTAGTTGTCATTCAAGACTATGTGATAACTTGTTGATCTCAGGAGGTTTTGAATGTTATATGATCACATATGACTCAGGCATTTGAGTCACCTGGTTCAAAGGGACAGTTCACCATCCTCTGATTGGCAATCAGTGTGTGGTGTAAACCTTTGTTGATTCCGTATTGAATAGCAGTGATTGAATCAACGTGAATAGCTTGAAACATTCATCACTAAGACCTTTGTATAGACAGACATAGCTATCCTGATTTGTGCTGCAGCGAAAATAGAGAGGATGCATAGTACAGTAATGCATAGTACAGCAACGTGAAAGTGCAACCATACAGCTGAAGAGTAAAGGCTGGTAACAGTGCACCAACTCGTCTCTTTCTCCTGCTTTAAAAACCTTTTACTGCAGAGGACTACATCAGTGTCACACAGAGTGTTTCTTGGTAGTCAAACAAATCTACTTTGAAACAAAAGTACTCCACTCGTAGGAGTGGTTTGTTCATAACCATCCTCCTTTTTGAGGCCACTAGGTCATTTGACTGCAGGAAAGGGCTACAGCTGGAATCCTTAATTGGTGAAACTGCCACATCCGTTTGGGATTACAACAACAAAGAAGTTACTGCAAACAACCAACACTGTTTTTCCCTCTGACATTATTGCATGCGTGATAGAACAGCACAATATGTACTGCAATTTTCTGACGTCGCTGCCGGAGTCTCCTCTCCTCTGTTTCAACAACAAAACAAAAACAATAACAAAGAAGACACACACACACACACACACACACACACACACACACTATACACTACACACACACACACACACACACACACACACACACTATACACTACACACACACACACACACACACACACTACACACACACACACACACACACACACACACACACACACACACACACACACACACACACCCACACACCCACACCACACACACACACACACACACACACACACACACGATACACACACACACACACACACACACACACACACACACACACACACACACACACACACACACACACACACACACACACACACACACACACAGACACACACACAGACACACACACACACACACACACACACACACAGAGACACACACACACACACACACACACACACACACACACACACACACACACACACACACACACAGAGAGATTTGGTCCTCAGATACTCAAGAAGTTCTAAAGCTGCACCAATGAGAGCATCTTGACTGGCTGCTTCGCCGTCTGGTATGGCAACTGCACCGCCCTTGACCACAAGGCTCTACAGAGGGTGGTGCGGACAGCCTAGTACTTCTCTGGGGCCGAACTCCATGCCATCCTGGACGTTTATACCAGGCGGTGTCTAAGGAAGGCCCAGGAAATTGCCAAAGACTTCAGCCACCTAAGCACATGGACTGTTCTCTGTGCTACCGGAGCAACGGGTCTCAGACCAACAGGCTCCAAGATAGCTTCTATCTTGAAAGCAATTCGACTGCTGAATAGCTTCTCAGACTATCTGTACTGACTCTACCTGCACTGGCTATATACACATACACATGTCTCGATCCACACACACAACACACACACATAACACACTCACGCATACTGATGTCACATACACACACACACACACGCCACCACAGACTCACACCCAGCATATACACTGCTGCTACTTTTCACTCTTATTATTATATTTATATATATACTGCTCAAAAAAATAAAGGGAACACTTAAACAACACATCCTAGATCTGAATGAATTAAATAATCTTATTAAATACTTTTTTCTTTACATAGTTGAATGTGCTGACAACAGAATCACACAAAAATAATCAATGGAAATCCAATTTATCAACCCATGGAGGTCTGGATTTGGAGTCACACTAAAAATTAAAGTGGAAAACCACACTACAGGCTGATCCAACTTTCATGTAATGTCCTTAAAACAAGTCAAAATGAGGCTCAGTAGTGTGTGTGGCCTCCACGTGCCTGTATGACCTCCCTACAACGCCTGGGCATGCTCCTGATGAGGTGGCGGATGGTCTCCTGAGGGATCTCCTCCCAGACCTGGACTAAAGCATCCGCCAACTCCTGGACAGTCTGTGGTGCAACGTGGCGTTGGTGGATGGAGCGAGACATGACGTCCCAGATGTGCTCAATTGGATTCAGGTCTGGGGAACGGGCGGGCCAGTCCATAGCATCAATGCCTTCATCTTGCAGGAACTGCTGACACACTCCAGCCACATGAGGTCTAGCATTGTCTTGCATTAGGAGGAACCCAGGGCCAACCGCACCAGCATATGGTCTCACAAGGGGTCTGAGGATCTCATCTCGGTACCTAATGGCAGTCAGGCTACCTCTCAATTTAGAACACACATTTAGAACCCTCATTTAGAACGCTCCTTTAGAACCCTCGTTTAGAACGCTCATTTAGAACCCTCGTTTAGAACGCTCATTTAGAACGCTCTTTTAGAACGCTCATTTAGAACGCTCATTTAGAACCCTCATTTAGAACCCTCATTTAGAACCCTCATTTAGAACCCTCATTTAGAACCCTCATATAAACGCTCTTTTAGAACCCTCATTTAGAACCCTCATTTAGAACCCTCATTTACAACAACAATCAGCGTTTGAGCTGGACACACTTTTTTCAGAAACTATTTACACAAAAACACAGACTACACCAGCGTGACTAGTATCTATGTGGACCCTACTACAGTTTAACCAGCTCAGCTATAGACTACACCAGCATGACTAGTATCTATGTGGACCCTACTACAGTTTAACCAGCTCAGCTATAGACTACACCAGCATGACTAGTATCTATGTGGACCCTACTACAGTTTAACCAGCTCAGCTATAGACTACACCAGCATGACTAGTATCTATGTGGACCCTACTACAGTTTAACCAGCTCAGCTATAGACTACACCAGCATGACTAGTATCTATGTGGACCCTACTACAGTTTAACCAGCTCAGCTATAGACTACACCAGCATGACTAGTATCTATGTGGACCCTACTACAGTTTAACCAGCTCAGCTATAGACTACACCAGCATGACTAGTATCTATGTGGACCCTACTACAGTTTAACCAGCTCAGCTATAGACTACACCAGCATGACTAGTATCTATGTGGACCCTACTACAGTTTAACCAGCTCAGCTATAGACTACACCAGCATGACTAGTATCTATGTGGACCCTACTACAGTTTAACCAGCTCAGCTATAGACTACACCAGCATGACTAGTATCTATGTGGACCCTACTACAGTTTAACCAGCTCAGCTATAGACTACACCAGCATGACTAGTATCTATGTGGACCCTACTACAGTTTAACCAGCTCAGCTATAGACTACACCAGCGTGACTAGTATCTATGTGGACCCTACTACAGTTTAACCAGCTCAGCTATAGACTACACCAGCGTGACTAGTATCTATGTGGACCCTACTACAGTTTAACCAGCTCAGCTATAGACTACACCAGCTTGACTAGTATCTATGTGGACCCTACTACAGTTTAACCAGCTCAGCTATAGACTACACCAGCATGACTAGTATCTATGTGGACCCTACTACAGTTTAACCAGCTCAGCTATAGACTACACCAGCATGACTAGTATCTATGTGGACCCTACTACAGTTTAACCAGCTCAGCTATAGACTACACCAGCATGACTAGTATCTATGTGGACCCTACTACAGTTTAACCAGCTCAGCTATAGACTACACCAGCATGACTAGTATCTATGTGGACCCTACTACAGTTTAACCAGCTCAGCTATAGACTACACCAGCATGACTAGTATCTATGTGGACCCTACTACAGTTTAACCAGCTCAGCTATAGACTACACCAGCATGACTAGTATCTATGTGGACCCTACTACAGTTTAACCAGCTCAGCTATAGACTACACCAGCATGACTAGTATCTATGTGGACCCTACTACAGTTTAACCAGCTCAGCTATAGACTACACCAGCATGACTAGTATCTATGTGGACCCTACTACAGTTTAACCAGCTCAGCTATAGACTACACCAGCATGACTAGTATCTATGTGGACCCTACTACAGTTTAACCAGCTCAGCTATAGACTACACCAGCATGACTAGTATCTATGTGGACCCTACTACAGTTTAACTAGCTCAGCAGTACCAGTGACATAAAACCCAGGATAGAGGGGCTGAGTGAATGTGGTCTGGACTCTGTGGAGGAGGGTCATTGTGTCAGAGACACTGTAGAAGGACAGAGTACCTGCCTTGTGATCCAGGTACACTCCTACTCTGGAGGACTGAGGACCTGATACTTTAGTCCCAACATTATTGTGTCTGAAATAATAATCACCTCTACAGCACTGTAAACTCCAGGACTTGTTATTGTATCCAAATATATTATCTGTCCCTGTTCTGCTGATGTCTTTATATGAGACTGCTGTAATAACCCACCCCCCAGTCCACTCCACCTCCCAGTAACAGCGTCCAGACAGACCCTCTCTACACAGAACCTGGTACTGGTTGGTGAATCTGTCTGGATGACCAGGATATGGTTGGACTTGGTCTGTACAGGTCACCTTTCTGTTCCCTTCAGACAGAGAGAGGAGTGTGTATGCTGTGTTTGGGTCCAGTGTGAGCTGACAGGAATCTGGGAGAAGAGCAGAGACCAATGAGGGGAGTCAGAACAATAAGTTAAGTCAGATACTGTATCTACCCTGTCTTTGATTAGAGCACAGCAGAGATCAAATCAGAGAAATATGAGGAGTCAGATAGATACCCAGTCTTTGATTAGATCTACTATTGCTATATATTTCTAGAGGGATTGTTAGGAGTGGCAGTAAAAAGAGACTGTT